>NW_005371683.1:2447659-2462637 GCF_000412655.1 Myotis brandtii
GAGGAGCCAGTGAGGCATGGGCAGATTCCCACCACAGAACCACAGAAAGCTCAGAAATCGATGCCATTTGAAGACAGGGTATGGAGCGGGGCCCAAATCAGGAGCGTGATACCCCTGAGTGGTTCCTCACCCCATTTCACCAGGAACTATCCCTGCTTTACAAAACCACATCCCGAAGCAAACTTTATTCACCAGAGATTGAACCCCGGAAGTGCTGGCTTGGGGACACGGGGACAAGTATGGGAGGGGATGAGGCAATATATTGAAAAATGGGGATTTGCTGTAAGTTTGCAAGCCAGATGGGAAAACTTGCCATTTTCCTCCTGGGGGCTCTGGACAGCTGGGCAAATGGTGACATTTGGGTGACTCCACTGAAACCCCCCTTGGCGAGACCCACCATTAGAAGCTCTGCCCATGCACAGAGCTTCCAGGCAGCTTTGAAAGACTCACTCGTAGATATAAGCCATCAGCCAAGGATTCCTAGATTATATTAAGGAAAGCATCCAGTATAAGAAAGCATAAGCCAAAGTAAATAGGAAACAGCTTGAAGAAAGCGAACACTATGCAGGGAGTAAAAGAAAAACCACCTTCACCACCACAATTGATAGTCTCTGAGAGGTAAGAGATGGTTTTATTCCCACAGAACAAGAACAAGGGGCCTTTTTAAAAAAAAATTGAGGTATAATTCACATCATAAAATTCAACCTTTTAAAGTATACAGTTTAGTGGGGTTTTTTAAGCACATTCACATGGTTGTGTAACCATCACCACAATCTAATTCTGAAACATTTTCCTCTTCCCCAAACAAAATCTCAGACCCATAAGCAGTCACTCCCCATTCTTTCCTCCACCACCACCCCCAGGCTTGGCAACCGCTAATCTACTTCCTGTCTCTCTGGAGTCGCCTATTCTGGACATTTCAGAAGCAGAACCATACAATAAGTGGCCTCTGCGTCTGGCTTATTTCACGTCACATGATGTTTTCAAGGTTCATCCATGTTGTAGCACGTATCAGTGCTTCATTTCTTTCTGTGGCTGAATAATATTGCATGTATGGCTGTTTCACCTTTTATTTATCCACTTTATCAGTTGATGGGCATTTGGGTGATTTTGAGAACAAGAGTGAGCTGTTGGAAATGGGAACTATATTCCGTTCCCTCAAATGAAAATGGTCACTTGGCAGATTGCAAGGATCCACTGGGTGCCCAGCGCAATTAATGAAAAGAGACCCTCACAGATTCACAACGTTTTTCAATTTCAAAATGTCAGGGATAAAGTGAAAGGTCTACAGGTATCTGGGAAGAAAAAGACAGGCTTAGAATAACAGCAGACTTCTCAACAGAACCCTGGGAGCAAGTAGATAATGGGAAAATGCTCCTCAAACTCACAAGGGAAAGTTATTTTCTTAAACTTTTTTTTTATTTTTCAATTACAGCTGACATTCAATATTATATTAGTTTCAGGTGTCCGGCATAGTGATTAGACATTTATATAACGTAAGAGGTGATTCCCCTGGTGAGTCTAGTACCCACCCGACATCATACTTATTGCAATGTTATTGACTACATTCCCTGTCCTACACTTTGCATCCCCATGACTATCTGTAACTGCCAGTTTGTACTTTTTAATATCTTCACCTGCTTTACCCAATCCCCGAACCCCCGTTCCATGGGGCAGCCATCAGTTTGTTCTCTGTATCTATGAGTTTCTGTTTGGCTTGTTTATTTTGTTTTTTAGATTTTACATGTAAGTGAAATCTTATGACGTTTGTTGATGGAAAATTATTTTCAATCTGAAATTATATTTCCAGTCAGTCTATCAATTAATTATGGAGATCAAATAAAGACATTTTCAAACATGTAAATTTTCAAGAAACGTGCCTCTTTTTCCAAAGTAACTTAAGAATGTGCTCCACCAAAACAAGAAAGATTCAGGCATGAGTCCCGGGGAGAGAGACAGACAGGAGGAATGTTCACCACCATGGAAAGAAGCCTGGAAGGATATGCACGGAATAACAGCGGTTAGCATTAGGGTGGAAAGGAGATGGGTTACATTTCTCCATGTGTCTGTCCATGTTTTCTAACTTTTCAATAATAGTACTTATCATTCCTAAATTACTGTTTCCTAGGGCAGCTGGGTGTTGTTCATCTTGTCTGCTCCCAGTGCCTGGCAGAGAGCAGGCAGGAGTCAATGCTTCAGTGAATGGAGAGAGAGAGAGAGAGAGAGAGAGAGAGAGAGAGAGAGAGAGTAAGGGAGGAGGAAAAAGGGGAAATGATAAATCCCTCCAAATGTAGACAATAAACAGAATAAGACCTGGAGTAGGGATGCAGACTTCCTGGCTGGGAAGTCAGGTCAATTAGTGATCAAGGAAGTCAGTCAGCCCTGGGCATCCCTCAGGGCCCCCCACCTGGGCCAGTGGAGCCGACTCCTGGAGTAAATAATTCCTCAAACTCAGAGGGACTAGCAGTCATGCAGCCAAGTGCTTTCACCTTGCAGACGAGAGCCAGAAGCTCAGAGTTGCAGTGTGTGCCCCGCACAAGTCACTTCCCTGCTCTGAGCCTGTTTCTTCCATTGAAAAACAAGGAAGCAAATGAGGTGGTGGCCCTAGGCGGTTTGGCTCAGTGGATAGAACATCAGCCCATGGACTGAAGGGTCGTGGGTTCTATTCCGGTCAAGGGCATGTACCTTGTTTGTAGGCTTGATCTCTGGCCAGGTCATTGGTTGCATGCCAGAGGCAACCAATCAATGTGTCTCTCTCACATCAATGTTTCTCTCTGTGTGTCTCCCTCCCTCTCTTCCACTCTCAAAATCAATGGAAAAAAATATCCTTGGGTAAAGATTAACCAAAAAAAACACCAAAATAATGTGGTGCCTTCCAGCTCTGATCTTCTAGGGACCCACTACATCCCAAGAGACTGAGGATCAACTCACCTTACTTAGGTGTGGAGGCTGCCAAGGCACAGACCCTCAGGTGAGGGCAGAGGGTGGGGTGAAGGCATCACCTCCAAGCCAGCTCTTTCCATCGGTGGAGGCAGCTTCTGAAAGTGGGGACGACAGATACATGACAGCCTTGGGCCAGCTCGTATGTTTTCCAGGAGGCGGACACTGGCCTGGGACAGCAAGCGTGGCCCCAGCTGCCTACATCAGCATCACCTGCAGAATTCTTGGGCCAGCTCGTATGTTTTCCAGGAGGCAGACACTGGCCTGGGACAGTGGCCCCAGCTGCCTACATCAGCATCACCTGCAGAATGGGGCCAGAGGAGCAGGGCGCTGTTTGCATGGCGACGAGCACCGCAGGTGACTGGGGCTCGCTCTGGTTTGCAAAACATTGGATTTAGGGGCTTGGCATTCGGGAGAGGAGGTTCAGTGCTTATAATTGAAATAGCTACCATTTATCCAGTACCTACTCCACGTGGGGCACTTTTTGACATCTCTAATCTTTACAACAACCACCCTGCAAAGTAGGTATTATCACTCTAATTGTACAGGAGAGAAAACTGAGACCCAGAGCAATTAACTTGCCAGACATCACACGGCTAACAAGACAGAGCCAGAAATTTAACTCAGGTCCTTCTTTGCTCTTCCCAGTCACACATCCTTGCTCTGGGCCTAACCAGCTGCTTCCTGCCTGCCTGGCCTTAGGAATGACCAGCTGAACTGGGAGAGGGATGGTTCAGGTAAAGGTGGAGCAGCCCTGTGGAGAGTGGGCGGGGCCCTCTGCCTCTCAGGCATCCTTCTGATGGGCAGAAGCCTGCCACCTTGGCTTCCCTCCCTCCCAGCCTCCCACTGTCTCACTAAGTAAAGATGTGCCAGCATCCCTTCCCCAAGGAGAAGCAGCAGCATCATCTGGTACCCTGGTACCAGGGGGACACCTGGGCCCTGGCAGAGGCCCTCGGGGGAAGGGAGGCAAAGCAGGGGGAGAAAGGAAATAGCCTTGGGGTGGGGCAGAGAAGGCGGTAGTCATTCTAAAGCCCCAGGGCTGGGAGGAGGGCCCAGAAGATTCTAGATAGGAGAGCTCTCACCCAGCCCTACACCTCAGCTAGCATTGCCCAGTCCCCATTCTCAGAGTTTTCTGCCTGAGGTTCCCAGCAGCCCAGTCACCTGCTCCTGCATCTGACAGCCTTCCTTCACGGCGGCTGGCTGGGCATCTCGCCGGAAAGCCCCACCGCAGAGCTTTTCCTGTGCCCTCTGCCTGACAGCGACCAACCGCTTGGTCACCCAAGACGGGGGTTTGGGGGACTCAGGATTGAAGTCTTAAGCTGGGAAAGGGGGGTGTTGGGTCACCCTGCTCTGCCTCATGGTCACTCGGGTCCCGGTCCTCAGAGGCCTTCCGGGCCACCCAGAGTAAAGCAGCACTCAGCCACGCTATCCTGTCCCCCGCTGAGCTCCTGAACCGTTTCCCATCGCTGCTGTAATACTTTACCACATGTTCAGCTGCTTGAAACAGCACACATTTTCTGCCTCACAATTCTGTGGGTCAACAATCCACGTGGGCTGGTCAGTCCTCTGCTCTAGGCTTCAAAAGGCCAATATCAAGGTGTCAGCTCTAGAGGCTCTGGGGAGAACATGCCTCCAAGCTCCTTCAGGTGCCTGGGAGCCTGATCCTGTGGGTGTAGGACTGAGGTCCGTTTCCTTGCTGGCTGGCGGCTCCAGAGGCCTCTCCAGTCCTTGTGTATAACCCCCTGCAGCTCAGAGCCAGCGGCAGGACACCAAGGCCTCTCCCGCTTGGCTCCCTCTTCTGCTTCCCGCTGGAGAAAGCTCTCTGCTTTGAAGGCACCTGTGCTTAGATTCGTCCTGCCCAGATCATCCAGGACACTCCCTAATCTTAAAGTCCACAACCTTAATGCATCTTCACGGTCCCTTTTGCCAGGTAAGGTAACAGGTTCAACAGGTGCTAGGGATTAGGGTGTGGACACCTTTAAGGGCCATTCTACTTGCCATGTTCCTTCCTGGCGCTGGTCACCATCTGATATCTTATCTATTGTTTATTCTCCATCCTTCCTCCCCCATTGTAAGCTTCACGGGAGATGAGATAGTGTGTGTATTGCTCACCATAGTGTCCCAAGCCCTCCTTAAACAGTACTTGGCACACAGTAGGCATTGGTGTTTGTTGAATGAATGAATGAAAGAATGAGTGAATGTTGCAGTGACTCTCAGATGCTCTGTGGAAATGGGAACTTCTGACAAGTCCAAGGAGGCTTCCCAGAGCCCACCCCTCAGCTGGGCAGATGGGAGGCTGTTAGGCAGGGACACCCGCAGGCTAGAGCACCCCCTCCTGGCAGTTTCACTGCTGCTTCTGAAGCTGCACCTTCTGACCAGCTGCTTCCTAACCCTGCCTCTCTGCCAGTGCTGTCCCCTCCTCCCACCAGGACCCCCAGACCCTCAGTCTCTCCCTGCCTGAGGACCCCAGAGGACAGAAGCCTGAGGCTGGGTGGCTGGCCTGAGGGGTGCTGAAGAGGTGGAGGGCCAGTCCAGGAGGAGGCAGAGCTGCCTTGCCAAAGCGAATCCACCTGGGACTTGAAACAATTAATTTCCCCAGTCTGCAAAACGCTCAGCTTCTGAGGGAAAACAATTAGCCCACTGCAAATTGTAACTGTCATCTCACTCCCGACTTTAATTTGGACTAATGAGGGCTAAGTGATTCCGGCTCCCTCCTCCTCCCACTGCCCCGTGGCCTACGCCCCCACCTGCCAGGGGGCACGTAGCCCTTGGCTGCCCACCTTCCATTTTCAAGCTGGCAAGGGGCTGGGTTGAACAGAGCAAAGCAGGTGCTGGCAGGAGGGAGGGAAGCAGAGTGCGCTCGGGCCCCCGGGGAAGCCTGCTGTTTCCAGGGCTCCCTGGCAATCAGGGGTTATTGAATGGAATTGACTACTGGCTCGCTCCTCTGTCACAGCCAGTTACCTCGGACCGCGCGGTCTCTGCGGACCCAGCTTCCAGGAGTGTCTTGTCTGCCTCCCTGGGACCAGGGTGCCTCTGCCTAGCCTTGCCTCCCCCCACCTCCCACAGTGCTCTGCAGCGGGGCGGGGCTGCATGCCCACCACATGCCGGTCATGGGGGGCAGTGTGCGGCGTGAGTGCAGATCATCTCGTCTATCCCCAGCTCCTACTAAACTAACTGAGGCCTGGAGAGGCCATGGACTTGCTCTGGGTCACACAAAGGTCCAGGCTCAGCAGGACATGCCGCCCATGGTGCTTCCTCGTTATTGCTTAACGTCCCTTCTGTCCTGGGACACTTCTTCCCTCGCTTGCCCATGGCTTGCACCCAGCACAGTGCCTGGTGCACTCACTGATGCAGGAGAGGAGAAGGCAGAGACCTGAGTCCCAGTCCCTGTTCTTCTACCACACCTCCCCCCTCACAGCCTCATTTATAATTAGTTCGGTTTGATTCATTCATTCACACATCATTCGTGTGTTCATCACAGCAGCTGTGTGCTGGGACCATGCAGGATGCTAGGACGCAGAGATAAGACCAGCCCTGTCCTCAAGGACCCCATAGCCTAGTGGTTTCCAAGTGCAAAGCTTTGCAGCCCTGGGTCCCCAGTTGGAGGAGTTGCATTTGGAATCAGGACTCTGAGCTCTTGTCCTGGCTTTGCCACTGATTCGTGCTGTGGCCTTCCACAAATCCCTTCGTCTGGTCCCTGTCCTGAAGCCAGGGCCTTGGGGCTGGCGCCTCCATCTCTGCCTTTTGTGACCGGCAGGCCCTCATCCCAGCTCCAAATGCTGCCCTGCCACATGCTTGGGAGGCAGCATGACCGGCGGAAAGGCCCCACCTGGTCAGGAGCAGCCTGGGTCCAGGCCTGCCACCCGCACCGGGGCACTGGGAGGCCCTGAGCCTCTTGTTCCACTCCTGGCCTTGGTCAGAGGCCTAGAGTGAAGGAGGTGGTGACCACTGCGTGGTAATGAGGCTGTGCAGGTGCGGGTGTTTGCAAATCAGCGGTCAGGCGCCGGGTGCCCTGTGTGAGCCCTGGAATAACGCCCACATGGGTGCACAGGGGGGCATTGCGGTGTGCCCTCATGGTGTTATGGCACCTCATATCCGGTGCCAGCCCTGTTTGGTGGAAGCACTAACCCGAGGCGCCTGGGAAGGTAGAAAGCGCACGGAACTTGGAATTGCGGAGGAAGGGACTCCCTTGCTTAGAGCCCCACGGCTCTCTTGCCTTCGGTCACTTTAGCGGGGCCACCTGCCTCAAGTTCCTCCTCCCCCTTCACTCCCCCACCCGTGCCTGCCGCCACTGGCTGCCTCATCTCCCACCTTGGCCTGACCCGAGGGAAGGTGCTGGGAGGTTGGGTCCACAGCCTCACCTCAGTAGTGCCTGTTCCCCTCACATCTCTGATTTTAGAGACAGACAGACAGACAGACAGACATCAATGTGAGAAACATCAATCAGTTGCCTCCCATACAGCACCCCAACTGGAGATCAAACCTGAAACCTGGGTATGTGTCCTGACCAGGAATTGAACCCACCACCCTTTGGTGCCCAGGACGACGCTCCAGCCAACTGAGCCACCCAACCAGGACCCCAAGGGTCACAGGGGAGACTTCAGCCTGAAGAGGGAGAATCTGGACAGGGCTACGCAGTGCGGTCCCTGGACCAGCATCAGGCAGCATTGGCATCCGGTGTGAGCTTGTTAGACCTGCACATTGTTAAGCCCCACCCAAAACCTGTTGAATCAGAATCTCTGAGGGCATGGCCCCAAATCTGTGCTTCGACATTCTCTGCAGTTAATTCTCAGACTCAATAAAACTTGAGGAACACTGGTCTAGCCCAGTGGTCGGCAAACTCATTAGTCAACAGAGCCAAATATCAACGGTACAACGACTGAAATTTCTTTTGAGAGCCAAATTTTTTAAACTTAAACTATATAGGTAGGTACATTGTTATTAACTTAATTAGGGTACTCCTAAGGCTTAGGAAGAGCCACACTCAAGGGGCCAAAGAGCCGAATGTGGCTTGCGAGCCGCAGTTTGCCGACCACGGGTCTATACTAACACTGTGCAGTAGAATTGTAATGCAAACCACATATGTGATTTCAGTATTTCAGCAGTCACATTTAAAAAGTAAAAAGTAATAGCGTTATTGAACCCAATATATCTAGAACATTGTCTTTTCAAATGTGATCAGCATAACGGAGTTCTTAGTGAGATAGTTTGCATTCCTTTTCCATGTCAAGCCTTCCCAAGTGGTGTGCATCTACATTACAGCACGTCTCGGCTTGGACGGGCCACATTCCAAGTGCTCCAGGGCCACCTCAGGGCCACCACACCGGACAGCACAGGCCTTTCTTCTTGCTGCGGCTCCGTTCTGCTGAGTCACTGTGAGGGCCATCTCACCTGGCGTCTGCTGCCCCCGATACTGCTGTCATTAACCTACTTATTAATAATAGGAGGG
Organism: Myotis brandtii; assembly: GCF_000412655.1. Lineage (NCBI taxonomy): Eukaryota > Metazoa > Chordata > Mammalia > Chiroptera > Vespertilionidae > Myotis > Myotis brandtii. Next base: position 2,456,049 of record NW_005371683.1, read on the forward strand.
AGCAGAGGGAAGGCCAGATGTTATAGGCAGGTCATTTGGGCAGCTTCGCCAGGAAGCTACAACCTTACACTCCCCAGGGGCCCAACAACGGGGAGATAGACGCATGCCCAGTAAAGTTGGGGTGACTTAGGGAAGGTGCTTGCTGTCAGTCACCCCTGAGAACAAAGGTCATTGGCCAGAATGAGTGTGGCCACTGCAAGGGCAAGAAATTCGGGATATGTAATCCCCTGAACACAAGAGCTCCCTCGCTTGCCCTTGCTGCTCTTGGGTCTCTTGGGACTTGTACGTCTGGGCTCTCCTGCATTTGCCCACGTGGCCCATGGCCATGAGGACCCCACACACAATGGACTGATGGGCTGTGACTAGTCTGATGCTGTACTGGACCCAAATGCAACATGGAGTGGAGCTCTGGACCCTGGCTTTGCTTCCCGCTGTACTGAAACCCCAGCTGCACCTCCTCGGTAACTGGACTAAGAGAAACCCAGGGATATCATTCCACACAAATAAAAATCACTCATTCTCCCATGCAAGTCTCAGGAAATTCTTATCCAAAGGACTCCACCCCCAGCACCCGTGGGGGAAAGGACCCACCACTTTGTCCGATGTCACCCTGATGTTTTCTGTTCTAGGGAGCCCTCCCCTGTCCTCTCACTTGCCATTTTCCAGTACACCTCCCTCTCCTCTCCCTCCTGCAGAAGGCCTTGTTGTCAGACAAGACCCCTTTAAACAGGTGAGACAAAGGTGACAGATGTTCCTCATTTACATTCGGAGTCTAGCTGGCTTTTTGGCCCTGTTGAATGGCACCTCTATCAAAACATCTCATTTGGAAATGTCACAGTGGCTTCTGATAAGTCATCAGTCACCCTGCTGGTAGCTGACGGAGGGGTAACATGGTGGTGGCTCCTAATACACTGTGGAACCGTCTTTTACAATCGCGGAGTGTTTTACTCATGCAGCGGGCATGGCATCGCTCTTGAAGGAAAGGAACCATTAACCCTGCCGCACCAGGCTCCTCGAGGCCTTTCCCCCTTAACTTTCCAACCTCTCTTTGCCTCCTTGCTCCTTTCCCACGTGGAGCCAGAATCATCCTCACTGCAGGCCACCCGCGGGCACCTCCTCTCCCACTCCTGCCACCCTCACGGCACCGCACAGGAAGCTGCTGTAAAAGTGGCCGCAGAACCCCACTCAGAATATAGTGCTTTGGGTGGTCCAGGAATCTCACCTGGGGCCTGAAACAGCTCCCGTGGGGGAGGAAATCCCACCTTCTTCGCAGCCATGTTCCAGGAGCAGGCCCGCCACCCTCACGGCACCGCACAGGAAGCTGTAAAAGTTGCCACAGAACCCCACTCAGAATATAGTGCTTTGGGTGGTCCCGGAATCTCACCTGGGGCCTGAAATGGGGGAGGAAATCCCACCTTCTTCGCAGCCATGTTCCTTTCTGGATGTGATCGCTGGTCCTCCCCTCTCCCCGTCCTCTGTCCCCCGTCCTCTGTCCTCTGTCCTCCCGTGTGTGCTGCCGGCTGCTACCCCTGAGGGGCTGTACTGCAGGTGCCTACCATCCCTAGTTCCTCTCAATTTCAACAGAAACAAAAGTAGTTTGTTTGGAAAGGAACATTCACTAAAAACTAGAGAAAAAGCACATCAGAAAATCACAGAAATAAGTCTCAGGTTTTTTCAGGCCATATATTTCTGATCAGAAATAAAGGCACTCAAGTCCCTGATGAGATGGGCTGGTCCAGTCTGAGCAACCTGGCCCCCCTTCTGTCTGAAGTCCGCCCCCCACTCTCCCTTCCCGCTCCTCTCACCATGGAGGGCTTCCTCCTTCCCTCCCCTCACTTTTTCCATCTTCCTCCTCACCCCTTTGGGGTCGAGGCTTTGGCCAAGTAGCACAAGTAACCAATCATGGTCAGACAGAAACATGGGCGGATAACGGCCCTGGGTTGTTAACTGAGTTAAAGGAGGAACTCACTTGGCTAAAATAGCCATTCCTCGGGTGGGGATGTCTGCTCAGAGGGTGGCCTTGTAAACACAACCTAAACCCCAGGGCGCATCTTCTGGCACCATCCAGACAGGCTGGAGGAAAGCCACCTTGGCAACTGATTCAAGCCATCCTCCATCCATTCTGTCTTCATCGTCAGTGAAGGAAAACCTCTCTCTCTCTCTCTCTCTCTCACACACACACACACACACACACACACACACACACACCCTGAAGGCAGCATCTTGTAAAGCAGGGGTGGGGAGTGTGTGGCCTGCAGGCCTCAAAATCATGTGGTCTGGCCCTGCCAAGGCATTGGGGTGAGTTAGTTAAATGTTTGACCAAATAGAGCAGGCTAATTTTTAAGTTGATAATTTTGTATGGTTCACAAATGATGTTATAAATATCCAAGTGGCATTGGCAGAAAAAAAGGTTCCCCACCCCTGTAAAGAAAAAAAAGAACTCTCATTCTAGAGCTGGACCAACCCGGTTCCAGTGTTGAGCTCTGCAACATCTTACATGGCTCTGGGCAAGTCCGTCCCCTCGAGCTCGGTGTCCTCATCTGTGAAATGAGTTAAGGATGCCAGTCCCACTGAGCGATGCCCAACACTGCCAGCTCACAATTGTGAATTCCCTTCCTCACCCCCTCCCCATCCTCTTCCTCTTCCTCCCCGTGCAGGTGCAAGGCAGGGAAGGTTCTGGGTGACCGACAAGCCCTCTGTGGGCCTTGGCCCGGTGGCTGGGAGTGGCCATGTATGGAATCCAGATGGGATTCCTGCTCATTTAGCCTGGACAGGGTTGGACCAAACTCCAGCAGGACCCAAGTTAGCCACCCGTGACGGGGGACTGCCACCTTTACAAGAAGCCTTCTGTTAAAGGGGACCCCACTGCCAGCCATGGGCAACCACGCCATTTGCCCCTTCACCCCAGCCCACATGTACTGAGCACCCACCATGTGCCAGGCCCCGTGCAAGGCAGAGGGCAGCCGATGGAGCAGGCTCGGCCCCTGCTTGAGAAGCTCAGTCTAGGGAGGCAGGCAGTCCCTCCGTGGCTCCTGCTAAACTAGGGTAGGTGCTGCGGGAGCAGGAGGGGGGCCAGGTGTCACCAAGGAGATGACAACGGAGCTGACACTTGGAGGATAATTAAAAGCTCTCAACTTGGAGAATGGGAGGACATTGCAGAGCAACAAGCTCAAAGGCCTGAACGTGCCCCGAGAGCAGCCAGTTCCTGCACAGGTCAGGGAAGGGAAGAGGAGGCCAGGCCGGGGAGGGTGGGCAGAATGGGGTGGGGGCAGCTGCTGGAGCAGCTGAGGGTCTGCTCTTTGATTAAGGTGAGCCGGTGACCCCTCTCATCAGAGAGAGACCCAGTGGAGGCGGCAGGAGACTGATGAGAGCTCAGATGGGAACTGTGGGATGTCAGGAAAGAGCAGTGTAAGGGGAGCTTCAAGGAGGAGAAGGGCCCGGGTGAGCCCGGAGGACTGGGAGATGTCGGTCGCCAGTGTAGGGGAAATGGCTTCCGGCTGCATTCACCTCTCACCAAGCAACCTTTTCTCTGGTCCTGCAGGGGGGCAGCTCAGAGCTAGAGGGGTACAGGCCCCGCCCCATCCTGCTGGAGCAAGAACGCACTCTGAGCTCCTGCTGTGTGTGGGCCCATGCCAGTCTCTCAGCACAAGGTCGCTTAATCGTCCACATAACCCTGTGAGAACGTCCCGTGTTGCAGATAGAGTAACTGACACCCAGAGCAGGTGAGTCATTTGTTTAAGGTCACACAGCTGGTAAGAGACAGAAGCAGGCCTTGAACTAGGGTCTTCCATAATCTAAAGGCTGTTCCTTCCACTCTGCCCTGCAGAGCATTTAGTTCCCAGCTTCCTGAGCCTGGTCTGTGTCCAGCCCCCGGGCTTCTGGAGGAATTTAGATGACATTGACGCCGCCTTCATCGTCAGAAGGCTGTCACGGGGTGACAGGAAACAGTAGGTACGGAGCTGTCGCAATGGGAAAATGAGGTGATGAGGAAGGCACTTGGGGGCCGCCTCGGTATTGGGGGCAGCCACGGTCCTGCCTGTCATAGTCTGCCTTGGTGTCCCCAAACCCATCCTAAGCCCCCCTCTTCAAGCAGGCAGAGTCCAGTCCCCAACATCCACCACTGGCTTCTGAAAGAGAGTCCCCTTTATGGAAGGCGACAACCCATCGTGTTCAGAACTGACTGAGGGGCAGTCATCGGCACCATTGGAAATTTGATGCAAGCTTTGGGCCTTCCCTCCAGAAAGACTCACCCGCATGACACAGGCTCACTCACAAACGTGTTTGCACACAACTGCACTTGTTCCCAGACTCCTCACTCCGCCCATAGGGATATGTAGGAGCCCCCCCCCTCTCTCCCTCTCGACGTGCTGGGGGAATGCGCTTACGATGGACCAGTCCTGGCGGTGCCTCCCCTGCCCCCTCCTTGTCCCACAGCTTTGGGAGAAAGCAGAGGACTAGAACTCACACCCAGTCACTGCTTTTCAGGGGTGTGGGGGGAGGTTGAAGCCACCGGCCACAAGAGAGTCTTGGCTTGTCTGTCCATTTAAATTGCTTACGGTCCTTCCTGCCAGGGTGCGGGTGGGCTGCCCGGACAGTGGGGAGTGGGCGCTGTCTGAAGATCGGTCCTGCTTCACATCGCTCAGGAGGCCGGCTCTCAGGACCCGGGATGCTCCCCCTGACACTGAACTCTCTGGGAAAAGCTTGGGGGGCGGGGGGGAGGCGGATGCTACGGTCACATCCCTCCCACCAGCCACCTCGGGAAGTTCTGTCGGTCCCAGGTGGGAAGCACGGGCGATCCTAATAGAGCTGCCTAATCGCTTGTTTAAATTAGACATGTGGAGTGTAATGACTCCTGGCTGGGACCAGAGAAAGCCATCAGCTGTCCTCTGCAGGGACCAGACCCGCCGGCCACACATGGCCCCACGGGCTGCAGGAGCAGGGCATTCTCCCTGAGGCAGGGCTGGCCGGCTGGGGAGCCCAGGGGTTGAGGGGCAAAGGCAGCTGACACCTCGCTCCCTCCCTTCCTTACTCTGCTGCTCGCGGGCCCAGGGTGATCCTGGGAAGCAGGAGGAGAGGACCCGAGACAGCTGCCCAGCTCTGCCACTGGCGCCCGAAGGGCAGCTCCTGGCACAGGTGGGTCTGGAGTGCGCACCCGCACTGGCCTCCCAGCTGCAGGGGACGGAAAATCGGGCAAGTCCTCAGGCTTCGCAGGCCCAGGGGTGTGGCCATAAAGCCAGTAGGTTGGCTGTTTACCCAGAGTTTTGAGGTCTGGGGACAGAGGCGCGAGGGAAATATTAGCTACAGGCCTGTTAATTACTACTGTTTTTATCATTATTACAGAGGAGAGTGTTCCCCTGTTAATTCCCTGGGAAAACAGGCTGGCGCCACCCAGGCCTAGTGCCCAGGAGAACAAGCACTGGCAAAGTACAGTCTCCCAATCCGCTCCCCTCCAAGCTGGTTCACGTGGCCGGGCATGGTGCCTCTCTGCCTCTGCCAGGCCGCCCAACACACACACACACACACACACACACACTTGTGCCTTTTTACACACATTCACACTTGCTCATGCACAGATACACACATGCTACACACACACACACACATGCACAGATACACACATGCTATACATGCACACACATGCATGCCGAGAGACAGAGAGAGAGAGAGAGAGAGAGAGAATGGGGTTGTTGCCCTTACTGGCTGTCTGACCTTGGGCATGAGGCTTAACTTAGCCTCAGTTTCCTCATCTGCGCAGTGGGGGTAATATGAGTTGTTATGAGGATGAAAAGAGATAGTGAGTGGCAAGTCCCGGCAGAGAATAAGCCCGTAATGAAATTAGCTATCTTTTGCATCTATTTTAGCTATACAAGGCATATGTCATTGCCCCCATTTTATTTATTTTTATTTTTGTTTATTCAGTCAACAGCCCCATTTTAGAATGGAAGGGACTGAGCCCAAGAGGTGGGTCCCCAGCACAGGTCTGGGGCAGGCAACTGCCTTCCTCCTGAGAGGCCGTGGGCCGTGTGAGGCTCCGTGTTTGCAGAGTGGAGGCGCTTGGCCTCCTGCTGGCACCGCTCCAAGCCTGGGCTCCCCCCTCAGGCCAGGCTGGCCCCTGGGGAGACAGGACTGCAGCTCAGGAGGACAGCGCCTCTCCACAACTGCAGGGGGTGGGGGCTCCCTGCACTTGCGCACAAAGGAGGGACTCCCAAAGGCGGGAGCTGAGTCTCAGGGTCATGGAGCCCAAAGATGCTTCGCCAGCCGGAGGGTGGGAGCCTGGGTGGCCTCCCATAGCCCGGCTCCATTGAGGGCAGGTTAGGTGCCGGGTGGTTTCTTGGCAAGTCATGCCTTTTCGGTTTCACCCTCTCTCTTACTCAGGAAGTTCTCCTCCACACCCAGCCACAGTGTCCTGTGGCATGTCATCTGTTTCCTGACCCTGGTCCTCAGAGGAGATGGACTTGGCTTCAGGCCCCAGCCAGACACTTGCCTGTGGTGGCCAGGAAGAGAGGCTGGGCCTTTGCATGTGCTGGCCAGTCCTTGGGGCCTGGGTGTGACCTTTCACACGCACATGCTAGGCCTGGGGGGTTAGGAG
>NW_005371683.1:2462804-2471027 GCF_000412655.1 Myotis brandtii
CCTCTCACCCCGGCTTCATGCGGGAATGTTTGCCTGGCTGGGGACTGGAGTGGAAGCCATTCTCAGGATGAGATAAGAGAAGGTCACCAGCCATAGGAGGTGGCCGGGCGCCTCTGCTACAGACCCCTTCCTTGGTCTCAGACAGTCACTTAAGCCTCGGGGTCCCGGTCTGTGATGAGAATGCCCTCTTCCTACTCCACGGGGGAGGAGGACTCAACGAGGTCAGGCACGGGAAGGCTGCGCTTGGTGCCAACGTAACACGTGCTGCTGCGGATGCTGAAGCGAGGGTTGGGGGCCTGGCCGGGATAATAACTCTGAACCCTGACACGTAGGATCAATGCTGGTGATTAGATCCCCAGACCGCTGCCTGCGGACAAGCCCAAGGCCTAATGCTTGGGCCGGGGCGCAGGCACTCGCAGTTAGGGCCCCTCCACACTCAGGGAATGCTTTCCTGGAGCAGGAGAGAGGCCAGGGAAAGTGGAGAAGAGAAAACCCAGCACTTTCTCCTCTGTGCGCCCCGCTCCTCAGCTCCTGGAGGAACTGAGCTGCGTAATACAATGGGATTTAATAAAATGCCTTTAACTCCCAAAGTTTGTCTGCTGCCAGCTCCTTAATTAAATTGCCCAATGCCGCTCTGCAATGGCAGCACAAACTCCTGTGTTTAAAGAGCACGGTGTTGCCATGGCACCCCCGACAGACAGGGCCAGCGGGTGTGGAGGGGCATACAGATGAGGCGTGGGGGTGGCCCCTGCCCACAGTGTCCACCCCATACCCTGCGTGTACACACACACACACACACACACACACACTCACACACACACACACACTCACACACACACACACACACACACACACACACTCACACACAATCAGGCAGGCTCTGATTTCCTGGGAAAGGCTTTATCCTCACTAGGAATGCTGAGCCTGGACCTTGCAAAGGGAGACTCAGGGTGGCAATGGGGGCATTTGAGCAAAGCAGAGCTGGCCAACTGGTATGGCTGTGGCAGGTCCCAGGCCCAGCACTGGGCAGCACTCAGGACCCTGGGGGGCCTGGGGCAGCTGTGTGTCTCATCTCCCCAGCCCAGGCTCTGAGAGGAGCAGCCCCTCCCCAGGGGCACGACGCAAATACACTGTCTATGCCTGCCTCCACTGGGGAAGGGAGGGACACACTGGACCAGTCTGATTGGCTGGATGGAAGGAGTATGTGATTTCACACGTGGAGGGTGGAGGGCAGAGGATTGCACTTCTTTCTGGATTTTTCCTTCAGATGCAGTGGCTCTCAGTCCAGGCTTCCCATTAAAACCAGTTGGGGGATTTTTTCACCAACATTTTATGAAAATTTTCAAATATACAGCAAAGTTGAAAGAATTTTACAGTGAGCAACAATATGCCCACCATCTACCAGACCCTACCATTAACCTTTTCCTAGACTTGCGTTATCACATCTCTCCATCTGTCCCTCAATCCATCTTATTTTGGGTGCATTTCCAAGTAAATTGCCGACATCAGTACACGTCATTCTAAATTCTTCAATATGCATAACTATGGACTTTAATTTTGTTTTACAGGGTTGTTTTTTTTCTTTTGATATAAAATTTACATACAAAGAAATACTGAAGAGTTCATTGTGTGTTTTAAATGCCAAGTCCCCAGAGATTGGCTGAATTGGTCTGGAGAGGGACAAGGGCAGCGATTCTCATTTTTATCACCCCCAAGCAAAATGTGGAACTCCCCTGGCCACGCCCTTTAAGCCCCAGCCCCTCCCACCAGGTGCTCTCCGTGTATGCCGTCCACCTCCAAGTGCACGCTTTGTTTATTTACTGTGGCTCTTGGTGTCCAAGCACATCCATTGTTCTCGTGTTCGCATTATAGAGGGGGTCCTTGTGTCGTGTCTATTTCCCAACAGCAGAAACCATATCCGGTTGAGATGCCGTGCGTGTCGCAGCAATGAAGCCATATACACTTTATTTTGCTTATCAGAGTGCTTGTGAGGACTCGGACTGTGGAGTGGATGGAAAAGACAATGAAGCTAGTGGAGGGCATGCCGAGTTTTCGATGGCAGGGAGCACAGGGTCCTGGTGGTCACAGCTGAGGACAGCGGCAACAGTGGGTCTGGTGCTATTGATAGAGGTGATGGGCTGCAGGTGTGGTCACCAGGTGATGCGTTGTGCAGGTGGTCATCGTGGTGACACTGCTGACGTCACCCTCTGAGGGCGATGTGCAGGCAGATGCAGCCCACGCTCAGCCGCCCTGTTCCACTGCCAGGCCCGGCCCCAGGAAGGTTTATTTGGGATGAGCAGCCCTGGGAGCCACTGGACTTGGGATGCCAGCCTTCTGATGATCCATAGGGATTTTATTTGCTGCCTGTGTGGTTTCCTGTCCTTCCATACCGGGTACACTCGAGGGAGGACAGAGGAAAGTGGCCCCTCCCTTAACCCAGGCAACAGGGGACAGAGCGATGCAAAGCCAGTGCTTAACTGGTGTCCCTCTGAATTGTTCTGGGCTACTGGGCTAAGGAGGGAGGTCCAAGGATGAGGTTGGGCTGCTAAGAATTTTTTTTTTTTTGAGTATATAAATAAGCCCAGAGAATGATGCTGACCTCCAAGTGCACGCTTTGTTTATTTACTGTGGCTCTTGGTGTCCAAGCACATCCATTGTTCTCGTGTTCGCATTATAGAGGGGGTCCTTGTGTGGTGTCTATTTCCCAACAGCAGAAACCATATCCAGTTGAGATGCCGTGCGTGTCGCAGCAATGAAGCCGTATACACTTTATTTTGCTTATCCGGGTGCTTGTGAGGACGAGGACTGTGGAGTGGATGGAAAAGACAATGATGCTAGTGGAGGGCATTCCGAGTTTTCGATGGCAGCGAGCACGGGGTCACAGCTGAGGACAGCGGCAACAGTGGGTCTGGTGCTATTGATAGAGGTGATGGGCTGCAGGTGGGGTCACCAGGTGATGCGTTGTGCAGGTGGTCATCGTGGTGACACTGCTGACGTCACCCTCTGAGGGCGATGTGCAGGCAGGTGCTTATCCGCCCACTGATACCCACCTGGGAAAATGTTGGTTGTCACATGAACCGGAGGTTCGGTTTTCCCACCGGAGAACCCCAGGGTTGCAAGGCGCAGCTCCTTCCGAAATGCTGAGGCCACCCGAGAGCCTTCACCCCCAAAGCCTGGAAGAGGCGGACTGCGCGCTGCAGCCCACGCTCAGCCGCCCTGTTCCACTGCCAGGCCCGGCCCCAGGAAGGTTTATTTGGGATGAGCAGCCCTGGGAGCCACTGGACTTGGGATGCCAGCCTTCTGATGATCCATAGGGCTTTTATTTGCTGCCTGTGTGGTTTCCTGTCCTTCCATACCGGGTACAATCTTGAGGGAGGACAGAGGGGAAGTGGCCCCTTCCTTAACCCAGGCAACAGGGGACAGAGCGATGCAAAGCCAGTGCTTAACTGGCGTCCCTCTGAATTGTTCTGGGCTACTGGGCTAAGGAGGGAGGTCCAAGGATGAGGTTGGGCTGCTAAGAATTTTTTTTTTTTTGAGTATATAAATAAGCCCAGAGAATGATGCTGAAAAACACCTTTAAAATAACGTTGCCCAACCCTTTTGTTTTACAGATGAGAAAACCTGGGCCACGTGGGCAGCAAATAAAATCCCTGTTGAGAACAACAGTAAAATACCCTCGTGTACATATGTCTCTAATGATGCAAAGACACCCCACGCCTGTGGTCTGACTGGAGCTTAGACCAGCCCTGGGAGCTGCCGGGAGCTTCCTGCCCGTCTGACGATGGCTCCCGAGTCCCTTCCAGATTCTTCCCACTAGCAACGAGCCAGGTGATGTTTTGTAGCACGCGCAGCTCATCGTACATATTTCACACTCGTGCTCTCATGTATCTGTGCCGCATCTCTGTGCAAAAGACTTCTGTCCCCACTTCTCGGAGGAGAAAACGGAGGCTCCTGGAGGTTAAGCATCTTGCCCAGCTGGCACAGCTTCACTGTGCAGCGTGGAACTAGAACCCAGGATCCCTGTGTTCATGTCCTAGGGTTGCCATACACAAAGCACTACAGCCACGAGGCTTAAATACCGGAAATCCGTTGTCTCACAGCTCTGAGGTCAGAAGTCTGGAATCAGGGCGTCCATCAGACCGGGCTCCCTCTGAAAGCTGGAGGGGAGACTCCCTCCTGGCCACTCCCAGCTTCTAGGGGTGTCTCCCTTCAGCTTGCAGCTGCAGCCCTCCCGTCTCCGCCTCTGTCCCCACATGATTCTCCCGGTGCCTGTGTGTCTGCATCCAAACTTCCCTCCTTTTACACGGATGCCAGTCATTGGGTTAGGGCAGTGGTTCTCCACCTTCTGGCCCTTTAAATACAGTTCCTCATGTTGTGACCCAACCATAAAATGATTTTCGTTGCTACTTCATAACTGTAATGTTGCTACTGTTATGAATCGTAATGCAAATATCTGATATGCAGGATGGTCTTAGGCGACCCCTGTGAAAGGGTCGTTCGACCGCCAAAGGGGTCGCGACCCACAGGTTGAGAACCGCTGGGTTAGGGCCACCGCAATCCAGTATGATCTCATCTTAACTTGGTCCCATCTGCAAAGACCCCATTTCCAAATGAAGGTCACATTCACATGTACTGGGAGTTAGGGCTTCAATATATCTTCGGGGGGAGGAGGGGTCACAGGTCAACCATACCCTCCCTGACCCAAGCCAATGGCCTCCCACACGTGCAGTTTGCATCCTGTGCCCCATCCTGTCCATTTCCCCCTCCCCATCTCTCACCACCGAGGACGAGGCGTTCCCCTCTCCTGCAAGACAGGGAGCTGGGAGCACTTTTCATCTTCTGCTTCCCCAGTTACCAAGATGCTAAGGTAGAATCATGAAATACAGTTGGGCCTTTTGTCCTCTCTATTCCCAGACAGTAAAAATCATTAAGGCTTGCTCTTAATTAGTTTAATTTCGAGACTTCTCAATATTGATTTAACCTCCACTCCTTTGTACTTGCTGCAGGCACTGAATTATGCCTGTTATTGATCATGGATGGAAGCGTTTCCAGCCACCAGACTCGGGGGCGCTGGGAGCCACGGGTCCCCAAGCAGGCGGGGTTGGGGGGGCGGGGGGTGCTGGGCTCGGGAAGCGGGGACCAGCTCCGGGAGAGGGAGCCTCTAGGCCAGATTGGTACGGGCCTTCCCCCGAGGAAGGGCTGCTCGGCTTAGGCCAGGGGCCAGTCTCTTTCTCTTGGGTTGGCCCAGGCTCAGGGAGTTTGAATGAGAAGTCAGCTGGCAGTCGCCCAGTCCCATTCCAGGCCCGAGGAGAGCTGGGCAGGGGGCCCTGCAGGAGGGTGATGTGGGGTCAAGATTTAGAGCACAGGCTATGGCACCGGCCACCACCAAGCTGGAGTCCTGGCTCGACCAGCTGCACGTCCTTGAGCATCTCACACCTGTGACGTGGGCCAGTCACCCCATGTCAGTGTTGTTGTGAGCATTCCGTGCAGCCGCTCAGGGGAGGCCCCAGCCCAAGGCCTGGCTCCGTCCTCAGTCAGTGGCTACCATGGTCACTGCTGCTGTCCCACTGGGAAGAGAAGGCCTAGACTTGGCATCACACTCTATCTTCTAGCCCCGGCCCCATTACTCACTGGCTGTGTGATCTTGGGCAACTCATTTAATATCCTTTCCATTGAAATGGGAGTAATGGCACCTCCGACCTTGCAGGGCTGTTGCGAGAATCACATAGGATGGTGGATATGGAAGAATTTAGATTGCAAGGAGCATCCACTCCTGACGGATTATGAGCATTGATGGCTATAGTGGTCACTGCCCTACATGCGCCCTTTGGCGGCCCTCTGCCTGCACTACCGTGTCCAGACCGTTCAGCTCTGGCGCGCTGCTCCAGCCTCTTCCCCACATCAAGCACACGGGACCTCGGGGCAGCCACCTCGGAATTCACGCCCTGCGTTTTACCCAGGCTGCCTCCAATATACGCACGGTGCCTTCCGCCATCTGTGCGCCTGCTGACCTGCTGACTCAGGCACTTCCCTTGTGGTTTTTTTAAAACAGCTTCAGTGAACTTGTGAATTTGCATTCCATCGAATTCACCCATTTCTAGTGTGCAATTCAATGACATTGGGTAAAGTTGCTCTGATTTTTTTGCCCAACTTCCCACCTGAAGCAGAAGTGTGTTCTCTCCTCCCTTGTGCCCGTTGCCCTTGGTAAGTGCCTGTGACACCGGCTCCAATGCTGTGGAAGAGCGGTTTTTTATCTGTGCCTTCCTGCCTGCCCTCCCATAATCTTGTACCCCTACACCCACATCACACCAGCATCCAATCAGGGCTCGGTGAATGCTCATTGTGTGCACAGTGGAGGTGAGGGGGGGTTCTGGAAACTCTAGTCTTAACTGTCAGGATAATGATAAGAAGCTCATCATGTATATATACATATACACATACACATACACATACACATACACATACACATACACAATTCTAATCTCAGCTTGGCCATTATCTAGCCCAGCAGATCTCAAATGGGAGCAGCTGGAAGGTTTGGGCAAACCTGGGCCTGGCCCCTCCCTCAGAGAGTCTGAGTCGGGAGGGGGTTGGGTCCGAGAACCCGCATTTCTAACAAGTTTGCAGGTGATGCTGATGCCGGGGCCCAGGAACCACCGTTTTAGAACTGCCTGCCGCTCTGGCCCAGCCCTCTCATTACATGGGTGAGGAGCCAAGGCCTGGAGAAATGAGAGGACATGTTCCCAGTCGGTCCCGAAGCCCAGACTAAAACCCAGGCCTGTGTCCTGGCCTCTGCCTCCCCCTCTGGCTTCAGAGAAGCAGGCTGAGGGGTGCAGAAGGTGGACAGAGCTTCCCCTAGGCCTGGGCCCACCTGGGGAGGGGAGGTGGAGGAGGGGCTGCTGAGGGAGAGGTCAGCGGGATTGGAGAGGGGACCAAAGGCGGGGGACCAGGTGAAGGAGTGGCCAGGGCAGGCCTGCAGGAGGAGGTGAGGGATGACAGCCATTCTCCCCGCAGTTGGAGGCGGGGGAGGGGGGAAGAGGGTTGGGAGGGGCCGCTGCAGGCCTCAGCTGCAGCCATTCATCTCGCAGGCTGCCTGAGACAGCTGACAGAGGGAGCAGGCGCTGAGCCCGGCAGACACCAGGCTCCTTCCGCCAGCGATTTATCTCTGGGCTTCATCTGGCAAACCTGCTGATGAAACGAGTCTCCTTCTCTCTCCGCCTCATCAATTTTCATTCTCATTTCATTTTCCTTTTCCGTTAGAAGATGTTCAGCCTTTCTCCTTGTTTAACTGGCCTCCCCATTTGATCCACTGCCCATTCTCCTCAGCCATCCAGGCCCCCAAGCCTCTCCCCAACATCTCCCCCCAGCTCCACCCCCATGCCCTGGGGGTCCCTCCCTCTGTGCACAAATACTGGAGAGAGAAACCCAACGTACCCCCCCCCCCCCCCCCCCCCCCCCCCCCCTCAAACAAGACTGGAAGATCTATGGTGCTTCCCTTTAGTTCTGGAGCAGCTCACAGTCTGAGAGAAGAGATGAGCATCATACTGGACTGGATTCCTAGAGGATTCGGAAGGGGTGAGGGGCTGATTAATTGGTGATGGCTGTGGTCAGGGACAGCTTCCGAGAGGTGAGGTATAAACTGAGACTTCAGAGATGGGGAGACATTACACACATGAGAAAGGGAACTTCTAGGCAAGGGCCCTGCATGTGCAAAGGCACTGGGGCAGCAGAGTATTGCTTGCACCTCTCTGAAGGCTCCCCCTGCCCTTGCATCTAGCTCCTAGGAACCCACTGTGCCCAAAGGGATGTCCTGGGGCCCTGGCTTCCAGAGGGAGCCTTTTGCGAATGCTACCAGGTCTGCCCCACACCCCCACCTGATTCTAGAAAGAACAGGGGGGATTATAGGGAGGGAGGCTGGAGGGCTCATGGATCTGGGTGTGGCTGCCCCTCTGGCTTCTGACTGGCCAAGGTGGAATGCTGTCAAGCTGGGACACTTAGCTCTGCCGGAGGGACCTCTTCCCCTTCCAGTGTCTGTCTGGTGGTCTAGAAGCCAGGGATTGTGCCTCAGCAAACAGAGGAGGATGAAAGGGAAGGGGGCTCTACTGAGCTCCAGGCACTTTATGGACATCCCCCCGTGAGGCAGGAGCACCTGAGTGAGGATGTCCAAGGCCACAGAGCCAGCACCAGGATTCACACGGGAACCACTAGCCTAGCCCTCCCGGG
>NW_005371683.1:2473183-2474340 GCF_000412655.1 Myotis brandtii
AGGATTTGGCTGGAGGGGAGCCTGTGAGAGCTCCGGAAGGGTGAGCATCATCAGAGGATCCTATTGAGTCCAGAAGCAGAAACTGAGTCAGAGAGAAGCACCTTCTCTCCCTGAGGGAAGGACTCAAGTGCCTGAGCAGCGGCCAGAGCCATGGGCAGGGGCAGGGGCAGGGGCAGGGCGCGGGCCTGAGGAAGCCGGGCTCTGGGTGCCATTGTGTCTCCTGCCAGTTGGTGAGGAAGGAGGCGGAAGGGGCCTGAGCCCAGACACCGAGCCCCCTGGTCTTCGGGAGCTCTGGAACAACCTGCAACCTCCTCTCTCCCTGCCCTCCCTTCCTTGCCTTTCTTCCCTGCTTCCACAGATGTTTTCTGCGCTCCTACTATGTGCCAGACAGTTGGAGGAACTGGCCACTTGGAGCATAGTCCCTTCCCCTGAGGGGCCCACAGTCTGGTGGGGGAGACAGACAAGTAAACGGGTAGTTTATGACGGAGGGATGTTGGGGCACAGAGGAGCCCCAGAGAGGGAGGGGTGGAGCAAAAGTCTGGCAGCCCCTGGCGGTGGGACCCGCCGGGTACTGTTCTCTGTGCTGGCAGGGTGGCTCCACTCCCTGCAGTCCTTTCGGTGCAGTGAGACCAGACAGAAGGACTGGCGCCCTCCACTCCTAATTCAGAAATAGCCGGACAGGCTGCCTCCCAGGCCCAGAGCTCTACCACCCTCTGCCGGGCCGGCCAGGAGACCTGGGAACAGCGCTGTGCCCGGGACAAGCCCCTTCCCTCCCGGCCCAGGAGAGTTTGGTGGGTTTTTTTTAAATATATTTTATGATTTTTTACAGAGAGGAAGGGAGAGGGATAGAGAGTTAGAAACATCGATGAGAGAGAAACATCGATCAGCTGCCTCCTGCACACCCCCTACTGGGGATGTGCCCGCAACCAAGGTACATGCCCTTGGCCGGAATCGAACCTGGGACCATTCAGTCCGCAGGCCGACGTTCTATCCACTGAGCCAAACTGGTTAGTGCCCAGGAGGGGTTTTTACTGGAACCCTGACACCTCTCCAGAGAGGAGGGGAGGGCGGGGGATGGCAGGGCACCAGACACCTCCTCTTTCCCCAGGGGATGCCTCCAGTTTCCCTCCCTGCTCTCCTCCAGAACCCACCCCTCC
>NW_005371683.1:2474380-2482755 GCF_000412655.1 Myotis brandtii
TGCCAGCTTCTGGCACCAGAATCATAGGAGAAGAAAGGGCTGCCAGTGAAACACACCCGGGCCCAAATCCTGGCTCTCCACACTTCGATGTGGGCCTTGGGCTGGCCCACCGAGCTTGGGGTTTCTGACCTAAAAAGTGCCTCCTCCCAGGTTGCCGGGGTGCGGCCAGCACATAGAGACCCCCGCACAGCACGGAGGAGGCGCCCAGGGATGGCGCATCTTCCTCTGGGGCTTCGCTCTCTGCATCCTTGCCGTGGTGTCAACCAGAGCTGAAGGGACTCACTTACCAAGAGGGAGATGCTCAGTGGAACAATGGTTTTCCAGCTTTTATAGCTGCAACCCAAGGCCAAACGTGCATGCCTTTTTATCATGTCCCTGTACAGTGTGCGCGCGTGTGTGCGTCCGTGCGTGTGTGTGTGTGTGTGTGTGTGTGCGCGTGTGTGCGTCCGTGCGCGCGCGCGCGTGTGTGTGTGTGTGTGTGTGTGTGTGCGCGCGTGTGTGTGTATGTGTGTGTGTAAAATAGAGGGGGGACTTCTCAGCAATGTTTAGTCTAGCTACATACAATGCACTCTGATGTTTCTATTTTCATTTCTGCTTTTAAAATGCAGATTGTGACCCACTTTCAACTGTTTTCGTGACCCACTAATGGGCTGCCCTTCACAGTTCACGGCAGTAGAGTACGCCCCGCCCCTGCAGGGGAGGTCTGCCCTGCACCGCACTCTGGAGAGACAGAAATCAATAGCGGAGCATCGTTTCCTCGAGGGGCCCGCAGCCTGGCCAGGACGGAACACCTGCAGCCTGACAGCGAGAACGGTGCTGTGTGGAGGTCTGTCCCAGGGTCTCTGGGCCTGCGAGGGGGAGGGGAGGGGTAACCACCCTTCGCGAGGGGATTGGGGAAAGCACCTCTGTGGAGGGGGCATTTAGGAGGGGTTTTGATGGCTGAAGAAGAGCTCGGTAGTTGAAACTGCTTTTCAGGCGGCCTGAGATGCCCAAGGGGTGAAAGGAAGTAGCAAGTCTGGTTTAGTGGGAGCACAGGGTGAATGGCATGAGAGGCTCACGTAAGGGTGAGGAAGAGAGACCAAAGAGCATGGGGGGGGGGGAGACGAGTCAAGATGGCAGAGGTTTGCAGCCGTGGAGACGCGTGGCAGGGGTGCTGCCTGACAGAGATGGGGCTGAAGAAGCAAGAGCAGGTTTGGTGGGAGAAGATGGAGAAGATGCTGGAATTGGGGCACATTGAGTGTGAGGAGCCTCTGAGGCAAGCAGGTGGAGGCGTTGGGGACAGTTAGAAGTGAGGCTGGGCCCCGCCTTCCTGACCACTCGTGGGCATGTCCTCGGCCCAGTGCCCCAGAGCCCTAAGGAGAAGACCGGGGGGTGAACAGAAAGGGGGTGAGCAGCGCTGCACCAGATACTGGCCAGGACCCAGCAGGGCTTCGGGGAAGGGAGTCACAGGGGTGCACAGGGCCAGGAGGTCATCCTGCTGTCTCCCTGCCTCGAGGCAGCCTGGCACTCACAGGCCCAGGCCACAGGATCCAGCCAGAGCAGGGCCCTAAGGCGTGGAGCAATTTCTTGATACGGGAACTATGGAACGAGCGAAGAAGAGGACTCAGTCTCCCTTTCTGGAAAAGGCTGATGAAGCATGAGACCCTGAGAAGCCATAGCCCCCAGGGAACACAAGGATGAATTGGGTGAACTTCAAGTCTGAAGTTCTGGCACTCCCTAAAGTTTCCAAAGACCATGTCCCCAGTTGTGATGGAAAAGGAAGGGAAATCTGGGTTTAAATGATGAAACTGGCGCTAGTCCGTTTTGCTCAGTGGTTAGAGCACTGGCCTGTGGACTGAAGGGTCCTGGGTTCGATTCCGGTCAAGGTGACGTACCTTGGTTGCAGGCTCGATCCCTGGCCCTGGTCAGGGCACAGGAGGGAGGCAACCAATTGATGTGTCTCTCCCACATCAATGTTTCTCTCTCTGTCTCTCTTCCTCCGTTCCACTCTCTCTAAAAATCAATGGAAAAAACATATCCGCGAGGGAGGATTAACAACAACAAAAAAGATGAAACGGGTTGATGGTGACAGAAGTCAAGACAGTGGCTAACGCCAGACGGGGGCGGGATGGGACTGGAAAGGAACCTTCTAGAAGGCTGGAAATATTTCTGTCTTGAGCTCAGTGGTAGTTATACTGGTATCCACAAATGTAGACATTCATGCAGCTGTGCCCTTGGAATTGGTGTTATTTGTGCACTCTGCTGTACAAATGTTACACCCCAATAATATTCTTTAAACGTTGAATACAAACGATGAGAGATGAGAAGTAAGAGAGAAGCGAAGATGGAATAAGAGGCAACATCAGGGGCAAATGAAGGGACTAAGAAGCGTGGCCTCTCCCTTACGCCCACAGCTATTCTGTGAGCCACGTCCCAGCCTGGGCACTTGAGGCCCAGAGAATGCCCCACTGTGCCCAAGGTCACACAGCGAGGGGCAGAGCCAGGTTCAAACTGATTGCAAAGCCCAGGACCCTCCCTTCGCCTCTCCCCCTTTGCATGAGTCATGCCTGGAATCCAGGCTCTGGAAGACTGGATAAACGCCGCCCGCGCCCCCGCTGAGGTCTCCGTCCGCTCTGAGGTCCTAGTTGTCTGTGATTAAGTGAGAGGTGGGAGTGAGGGCCATGCTCACCTCCCAGGAGGGGCAGAGGCCAGGTGCACAGACGGAGCGCTGGCTTCCCTCCCTCTGCAGCCCTTCCACCCAGCGCTTATCTGCCGGTGAGGAGGCCGGAGTTTATCAACGCTACACTCAATTATGCTGCCCATCTGTCTGCACAGCTCAGGGGGGCCTGGCACTGAAGCTGCGAAGGCCGGGCAATCGATCACCGCCTGCCCGCCCGCCCCTCCCTCCAGAACCCCAGCTCCCAGGGGTGGGGTGGAGGCGCGGAAAAAAAAATTTCGGGGAGGGAGGCTGTGAGAGGCTGCAGGAGCAGCAATTTAGATGTGGCAGGAGCACAGGCACTGTGCTGGGGCGGCGCGGGGCTGGAGAGGAGGAAAGGGCAGCTCTGACTCCACAACAGCGTCTGCAGAGCTTAGTTTAATAATCAGGTCCTCACGCTGCTCAATCCAGAGCAGCTGCCTGGGGGAGGTGGGGCCTGCAGAGCCAGCCCTTCCAAGAGAAAACGTGGCCCCTGGAGTGGGCAACCTTGCTTCCCTGACTGTAGGTCCTGGGCCTTCTGTCTCCTGTAGCTGAAGGCCGTGCGGGCAGCAGTGCTGGCAAAGAGCACCACCCCCAGCCCCCAGTCAGAAGGCAGGCTGGGTCTGCGTGAGGCCTGCTGGCTCTGTTTGCCCTGTGGCTCCAGGCCCAGCCACATTCACCTGGGAACAGTGTCTTCCCTATGCGGTCCCACCAGTAGGTCACTCTCGCCAGGAGCCTAGGAGGGGCGTCTGAGGGTAGCCAGGGAGAAGGAGCTCGGACCCAGGCCATCTCTGAAGGGAATTGCACCTGGGCTGGCATGCTGGGCCGGCCCTGCACTCTGCTCCTATGAGACAGGCATTGATCGCAGGCAGGGAGCGTTGGCTGGGCTGGCGGCTCAGGTTATGGAGTCAAAGACCCAGGTTTGAATCCTGACCCCACTCGTAGAAGCTGTGCAACCTCTGACAAGTCACCAACCTCTCAGAGCCTCAGTTGCTTTCCCTGCAAAAGAAGACCAAATCCCTTCTCTGCTTACACGCAGGGTTGTGGGAAGATGACACGTTTCACTATTTGTATCCACTCACACGTACCCTCTCCCGCACAGTCCTACACCCCGCACGATGGAGACACAAAAAGCACGTAAGACATGCCCCCTGCACCAGGAGTTTGGAGCCCAGGTGGGAAATGTACACGTGATAGTCTGAACTCCCGCTCACCCGGGAGATTGTGGATACAAGACAATTAGCTTTCTCTGCGCTCCTGGCAGAAATTGCTCATCAGCCTGCATGAGTGGGCCGTGTGCAAGACAGCCTTGAATGGCGATGGCAGGTGAGTGGGCAGCCCTGAGCTCCACCCTGGACGGGGCTGCATGCTCAGCAGGGAGGGGGTGGGGGGCTTTTCGGGCCTTTGCCAAGTCTCAGGATCAGAGGTGTGAAAACATGAGTCATCTGGCCTCCTGGCTAGAGCCAGAGCATTGCCTCAATCACCCATCCCAGCCTGGGGTGCAGGGAAAGGCCCCTCTCCGAGGGTTTTAATTGTTTTTAATGGTTTCGCTGTCACTAAATTGTTAGAACAAAGGTGGAGGAGGAGAGATGCCCTGGACTCAGGCAGGGTCTGAGATGCCTGGGCCCCGCTGAAGACCCCTCCCCACTCACCCACTCCAGCCTTCTCTCTGCCTGTGAATGGTCTCGGGCTCTCCCAAGCACTTTGCATTTTGGGTGCTGCCAGAGAGGCAGTCTTAGAAGGTGCGGCATGCTATTGTCTATTTCTGCTCACAGCTCCCCACCCCATCACCTGGGGGCAACACTGAGCCCACAGTGGGCAAGCTTAATAGGGGCTTGTCAAGCTCTGGGATCCAACTTCTGTTCCTCCTGAAAGCCCTGGTTGGAGGGCCTGCCAACCCCAGGGGATGAACGGAGCTGGAAGGAAACTAACATTAATTGAACTCTTTCCCTGTGCAACACAGTTCCCTTAGCCCTAATGACAACCTCACTTATCCGTAAGGAACAGGTGCTCCAAGAAGTCCATAACTGCTCCCACGGGGCTCTGGTAGGAGGTGGTGGGTGCGGAACAGCAAGATCTCCTCGCTGGTGGGGTCTGCTCCTCCGGCCAGGTCTAGGCAGGAAGCGGGACTTCTGGCCTTGGACCCAGTTCCATGTCAAGGCCCTTCGGGAACCCAGCTGTCCCTGCTGCCTCTCCACCCACGGAGTGTGCCGCCGAACCCCCTCCCCTGTTCCCGGCCACCAGGCATGGCTCGGGTGGCCGGGCCCCCCGCAGTCTCCCCCGGCACATGTATGCAGGTGCACGTGCATGTGTGCACAGGTGTTTGTTTGCCCTGAGTTTTATGGGTCAGTGCCCACATAAGTCATGGTTGGAAAAAACAACCATGACAAAATGCACCGAGGTAGCTGCGAAAGGAGGTGGGAGGGAGGGCGTCTGATGTAGACAGGCGTGCGGCTCTCCTGCTCAGGGGGGGCGCCAGGCCTCCCACGGCTGTCCTGCCAGCCCAGGGTCCCGGACGCTGGATGAAGTGGGCAAAGAGCTCCTCTGGCCAGCTGAGCGGCACCCGTCTGAAAGGTGGTAGGAGACACAGCTCCCCGCTTCCCAAAGCTCCCTAGTGAGGAAGGAGACAAGAATGGGCACCCACCCTCCTGCTGCAGCCACCAGTGCACCCCGGGGTGCCCAGGGTAGGCTCTGGCCAGACCTGGGAACCAAGACGCGTGGTGCAACTGGCACAAGCTCTGGGCATGGGGAGATTCCTATCTCCTGCCCCTTGCCAGCCAAATTCTTTAACCTCTTCCAACTTCGGTGTCTTCATCTGCAAACTGGAGGTATTAGTGCTTGCCCTGTAGACTAATTGTGAAGGTTAAATCAGAGAGAGACATTCGGAGTCTTTGAAGAGTCCTGGCAAACGGCAGCATTCGGTGAGCATGTGCGTCTCCCTACTGCCTGCAGGTGGAAGACTCCCCAAATCAGACCTCCCCGGAGGAGTCAGCCAGGCCCACGAAGGCCCCTGTCTCCCCACCTCAGTTCTAGGCCAAGGCTGGACTTTCTTCAGGGTGATGCCGCCTGGCTGTGGGGGCTGAGAACGGGGACTGGTCTCCTAGGTTGGGAGGGAGGAAACAGCAAGGGCTTGGATTCTAGTTTGTGGTGGGGCTGGGGCCTGACCTCCTGGGGGAAGGGCCCCTGAGCCCCCAAGGTTGATTCATACAGGAAATACACACTGGGCACCAGCCCTGTGCTACAAGCACAGTGACAAGCAAGACTAATGACGTGGACTCCCCTAGATGGGGAGACATTTCCACGTGCTGTGGTCAGGGCTGTGATGGGAGGAAGCATGGGGTCCTGTAAGAGCATAAAGCCCGCCAGGGGCAGGAGGTGTGTGGACGGGGGGTGCGGGGGGGGGGGGTTGGAGGAGGAGACTGGCCTTAAGGGGAATCTTGAGGAACAAGTAGAGGTTGCCTGGGAGACAATAGAAAGAAGATGCGAGAAGGGGGACATGTCAGGGTAACTTCAACCTGTAGGTTGTGCACGGAGGGTAAGTGGGATGGCAGCAAGAGGAGCCAGGAGAAGTGGCTGGGGCGGGTCACAGAAGGTCTTACCTGCAGTGCTAAGGAGCTCAGATTCAGACTTCTTAATCCCAGCACCTGGCAGCTCAGCCAGGCTGTTGGGAAGGGAAACCCCTGCCTCCAGGTAAGGACGTTGGCAAAAGCCCACGCTGCACCCTGCCCGGGAGGAGTAAGCAGACCCCAGGCAGGACCGCTCCCTTCCCTAGACAGTCTGCGGTAGGATCAGGGACCACTGGGAGCCCACCCTGAAAGGCAGAGCCGCACCATCCTCTGCCCAGAGCACTCAGAGGGTCGACTGCAAACTCTCACTTTATTTTCCATTTACCGAGGGAGCCGGGGAGGCGGATGGAGAGAGAGGAGAAAGCTTGGAGGATCCACTCCACATCTCTCTGGGCTCAGAGGACTCTGAGGATGACAGTGATCGCAGCCGTCCCCTCTCCTCCACACACACACACACACACACACACCCCTTTCCCGAGTCTTCTGGAAGCTTCTAAGGCCCAATCTCTTCCTCCTGCCCTGAGGCCTCCCAGTCACCCACTTCCCGCCTCAGGTCCTAGAAAAGGACACTAAAGCCTAAGATGCGGGACAGGACCCAGGAGACCCAGCCGTTCAGCTCTGTGCGCCTCTGAGTCAGACAAGGGAGCGGGAGGAGGGATGGATCCTGCTGCTCTCCGCCTGCTTAACGCTGCCTCCTCTTCTCCAGGGCTGCCTGCTGGGCACGGCGATGAGTGAACAGGCCCAGCGGACAAGGATGGAGAGCCACACCCAGGAGGGCGAGGAGTGATGCCCCGCTGTCCCCCATGACCGCCCTGGAAGTGGGGCTCCCCAGGCCCTGGCAGGCTGCTGACCCTCAGCCTGCCAACCGCTAAGGGCGGGACTTGAGACGTTTCCCGTGGATGGTCCCCTCCCCTGCGGCTCCACCATGAGGCTCCTCGTGGCCCCCCTCTTGCTAGCATGGGTGGCTGGTGCCTCTGCCGCTGTGCCCGTGGTCCCCTGGCGTGTGCCCTGCCCCCCTCAGTGTGCCTGCCAGATCCGGCCCTGGTATACACCCCGCTCGTCCTACCGCGAGGCCACCACCGTGGACTGCAATGACCTGTTCCTGACGGCCGTGCCCCCGGCGCTGCCCGCGGGCACGCAGACCCTGCTACTGCAGAGCAACGGCATCGTCCGCGTGGACCGGAGTGAGCTCGGCTACCTGGCCAACCTCACGGAGCTGGACCTGTCCCAGAACAGCTTTTCCAATGCCCGGGACTGTGACTTCCAGGCCCTGCCCCAGCTGCTGAGCCTGCACCTGGAGGAGAACCAGCTGACCTGCCTGGAGGACCACAGCTTTGCGGGGCTGGCCAGCCTGCAGGAGCTCTATCTCAACCACAACCAGCTGCGCCGCATCGCCCCCCGGGCCTTCGCCGGCCTCGGCAACCTGCTGCGGCTGCACCTCAACTCCAACCTGCTGCGGGCCGTGGACAGCCGCTGGTTCGAGATGCTGCCCAGCCTGGAGATCCTCATGATCGGCGGCAACAAGGTGGACGCCATCCTGGACATGAACTTCCGGCCCCTGGCCAACCTGCGCAGCCTGGTGCTGGCCGGCATGAGCCTGCGGGAGATCTCCAGCTACGCCCTGGAGGGGCTGCGGAGCCTGGAGAGCCTCTCCTTCTATGACAACCAGCTGGTCCGGGTGCCCCGGCGGGCGCTGGAGCAGGTGCCTGGCCTCAAGTTCCTGGACCTGAACAAGAACCCGCTGCAGCGGGTGGGGCCCGGGGACTTCGCCAACATGCTGCACCTCAAGGAGCTGGGGCTGAACAACATGGAGGAGCTGGTTTCCATCGACAAGTTCGCCCTGGTCAACCTCCCCGAGCTGACCAAGCTGGACATCACCAACAACCCGCGGCTGTCCTTCATCCACCCCCGCGCCTTCCACCGCCTGCCCCAGATGGAGACCCTCATGCTCAACAACAACGCGCTCAGTGCCTTGCACCGGCAGACGGTGGAGTCGCTGCCCAACCTGCAGGAGGTGGGTCTTCACGGCAACCCCATCCGCTGCGACTGCGTCATCCGCTGGGCCAACGCCACCGGCAGCCGCATCCGCTTCATCGAGCCGCAGTCCACCCTGTGCGCGGAGCCGCCGGACCTCC
>NW_005371683.1:2482794-2490702 GCF_000412655.1 Myotis brandtii
CCGGGAGGTGCCCTTCCGAGAGATGACGGACCACTGCCTGCCCCTCATCTCCCCCCGGAGCTTCCCTCCCAGCCTCCACGTGGCCGGCGGACAGAGCCTGGTGCTGCACTGCCGGGCGCTGGCGGAGCCAGAGCCTGAGATCTACTGGGTCACTCCGGCTGGGGTTCGACTGACAGCTGCCCGTGCAGGCAAGAGACACCGGGTGTACCCCGAGGGGACCCTGGAGCTGCGGAGGGTGACGGTGGCAGAGGCGGGGCTGTATACCTGTGTGGCCCAGAACCTGGTGGGGGCCGATACCAAGACCGTCAGTGTGGTGGTGGGCCGGGCTCCCCTGAAGCTAGGCAGGGACAAGGGATGGGGGCTAGAGCTCCGGGTGCAGGAGACCCACCCCTATCGCATCCTGCTCTCTTGGGTCCCCCCACCCAACACCATCGCCACCAACCTCACCTGGTCCAGCGCCTCCTCCCTCCGGGGCCAGGGGGCCACTGCTCTGGCCCGCCTGCCTCGGGGCACCCACAGCTACAACATCACCCGCCTCCTTCAGGCCACGGAGTACTGGGCCTGCCTGCAAGTGGCCTTTGCTGATGCCCACACCCAGTTGGCCTGCGTATGGGCCAGGACTAAAGAGGCCACTCCCTGCCACAGAGCCTTTGGGGACCGGCCTGGGCTCATCGCCATCCTGGCCCTGGCTGTCCTCCTGCTGGCAGCCGGGATAGCAACCCACCTCGGCCCTGGCCAGCCCAGGCAGGGGGTGGGTGGGCGGCCTCTCCTTCCAGCCTGGGCTTTCTGGGGCTGGGGTGCCCGCTCAGTCCGGGTGGTGTCTGCACCCCTCGTCCGGCCCTGGAATCTGGGACGGAAGCTGCCCACGTCCTTAGAGGGAGAGACACGGTCACCACCATTGTCTCACAATTCCTGGAGCTCATCCTGTCCTCCGCAGTAGAGAAACTGCTTTTTAACAAAAGGGAAGCAATCTGGGCCTGATGCCCTGCCAAGAACGTGACATGGACCCACGTGCTCAAGGCCGGACCATGACAGACGGGGCTGGGTGGCCCCAGGGGCTGCTCCTGCCACCTCCCAAACGTGGCCCTTCCCTTCTGGGGGGCTCCTCTGCTGCCTTTTTGAGGAGCATCTGCAAGGGACAGAAGGACTCTGGCGAAAACTTCCCACCTCCCCAGCTGTCTACATGCCCAGAGGCTCCTGGGCGGCGCCTGGCTGTCCCCTGCCCATGTCCCCAGGCCCTCGGCCCTCAGGATGTGCCCCTCCTCTGCCGTTTCTCTGTTCAGTCTCAGTTGCTTGTTCTTCCCCCTCCTGGGCAAGGGCTGAAGGAGGCCTCTCCTCCCACCATGGGCGCCGCTCCCAGCGACCCCAGCCTGCTCTGAAGGACACTTGGACGAGGCTGCCCAGGACCCCCGCCTCCTCCTGGCAGCCCCGTTGGCGCTCAGTGGTTGACTTTCTACAGGCAATTTTGTACCTTTGCGGAGGAATGTGTCACCTCCCCCAACCCAGTTCGCTCTTTTCTCCTGTTTTGTAAAAAATAAAAGTAAATAAGAAAAACGTGCTAAGGAGGGAAAGGAGACAAAAGGGAAATAGTCCTTTGAGTCCTGAGTACAAACCCGGAGCTCTGTGCTCGGGGGATCCCTGTGAGCCTAGAGGGGGGCGAGGGAGGGGCGGGAACGGAAGAGGAGAAAGCAAAGAAGGGGGAATGGCGAACCAGGGCACTGGTTTCCTTCAGGTTTCAATTCCGGCCTCTCCCAGACAGTCTGTAACTGTGAGCAGCGGAGCTGGGAAGAGGGACAAAGAGCCGAGAGGCTGACGAGAGAGGGAGAGAGCACAGGCGGCAAGGAGAAGGGTCGGGGAGAGAAAGGGAGAAAAAGCCAGAGATGGCGGGAGTGGAAATTTCCATCACCAAACACTGTCACCCCTCCTCATTCTCTGATAAGCAATTAACATGCCAGTGCCTAAGAAGCACTTCCCAGGCCTCTTTCTAATTAAGCAAACCCAAGGGGCAGAGTCATGCAGAGAACGGCAAATCATCAAGACAGCCAGAACCTGGCTCACTGGGGCAGGAGCCTGTGTGGGGTGATAGGGGATGGGGGCGGGTGAGGGCTGTGGGACAATGAACTCGGTGCATTTATCTTTCCGGTCCATTTCAGTATAGTTTGCAGTGAGCCTGGTTTGCTTTTACGGTATTTTTTAGAAAACAGATTGACTTCCGAAGCCCAAGTGTGAAGCAAGCAGACCTGTGTTGGAGAGGCCACAGGGGCGAGGGGAGGGGCTGCTGTGGGCCAGGCAGTGGGGCAGCTCCAGAGCAAGAGGCCGCTGACCCCGGCCTCGTTCTGCGGTGTCTGGAGAAAGTGACGGAGCTCCTGAAACTGAAAAGCAGCAGCGCGTGAGCCTGAGGACCCCTGAGCTCCAGACACGCCAGCAGACTCCTCGGAGGCTGAACTGAGCTGCCATGGAGTCACTGGTGGAAGCCAGACTAGGAGGCAGGGCATCGGGCCCCACAGGACCCACACAGAGCACCCTCACCCCAGGCAGAGGGTGGTGCTCCTCCCTCGGTGAGCGCCGGAGAGCAGGGTTCTCTGAAGACCCTCACAAATGCCCGTTCACAAGCCTCCTGCCCCTGTGCTCAGCCTGCCCCTGCGGAGTCACCCAGGGCCTGCTGAGCGTGGATGGCCAGGCCCACCCCAGACTCCCCTGGGGACCTCTGACCGAGATCTGGGCAGGTCCTGAGACTCTGCCTTCCTCACTCGTTTTCAGGGGACACTGGTGCTGCTGGTCTGGGGGCCACACTTTGAGGACCTCAGATCTCCATCCAGCATGTAGTGGCTAGACCCGTGATCGGCAAACTTCGGCTCGCAAGCCACATGCAGCTCTTTGGTCCCTTGAGTGTGGCTCTTCCTAAGCCTTAGGAGTGCCCTAATTAAGTTAATAACAATGTACCTACCTATATAGTTTAAGTTTAAAAAATGTGGCTCTCAAAAGAAATTTCAATCGTTGTACTTTTGATATTTGGCTCTGTTGACTAATGAGTTTGCCGACCACTGGGCTAGAACGTTCCACTCCTGCTCCAGGCCCCCAGGAGAGAGGGGGAAGGGGCCTCCGCTCCTCCCACTTCATTGGGTCAGCAGGCTCCATTCACACGTGCTCCTTCCCATGGGTGCTGATGTGTTCTTTGTGGGGGGTGGGCAAGCAAAGACACAGCAAACACGCTCCTGTCCCCTTCCGGCACCATGACCAACGCTCCTGTGGCCTCCGGTGTTCTCTCCTGGTGAACGTTGGGGTCACCACAGCTACGTTCTGGGCAGAGCCGCCAACTGACTGGAGCTGGCCTTGGGAGCTAGCCTGTTCGCCACCCGTGATCCAGAAGGCATGTGGGGAGGAGGCGGGCAGGGCCTTTTCGGATCATGGAAAACTGCAGCTGGAAATCAACGCCTCTCCTCGCTTTGCTGTCTTTCTGGATGGGCCCACATGGCAGAGCTTCGAGGTCTTGCTCCCTTAAGTGAGCACCCAGAAGCCCTGGGAAGCCTGTGGAGCCCTGCAGCCCCACCCCCTCCCGCTGTCAGCACCTGCTGCCACCCCACGCCTCCCCTAGGAGCCCTGGGCCCAGCAGAGCAAGAGACCCGGACAGTGAGCAGCGCACAGCGGGAGGCCCGAGGCCTCAGCTCCCGCTGGCTCAGAATAGCCCAGACGTGCCTGGGTTGGAAGGTGGAAGGCCTCTTTGCTACCTTCCTTTCCCTCAGCTGCAGACCGGAAGCCCTGGGGGGTGGGGAGAAGCCCCTGGGGAGAGGAGGGTCCATTCTGATGCCCAGTCTCCGCAAGCCCAGTGTCTGGCTGCACTGCTGCGTCCCGAGTGCCCTGGAGCCTACAGCTGCTTGAGTCCTTGCAAATGAATCCCTTCTTCTGGGGAGGAAAGGCAGGTATGACTATTACACCTCTCAACTGGATCCCATGTCCTAAGCGCATTGGCCACCATGAGCAGTTAGGTGAGCTGAGAGAGGACGGGACGAACGGCCTTGTTTCTCCTAGAAAGAGATGCCACTGCAGGGACACAGCCCGTCAGGGGGAAGGAGAAAGAGGCACTTGGTGGGTTGTTATTCCCTAGAATCGCTCGAAACCGAGGAAATGGGGGTGAGCAGCCTCGCCCTGGCACAGAGCTGGCATGTTCTCAGGTGCCTGTGAGCAGGCGGGAGGATGGGCGACCGTGCCCTGATGTCTATTAACACAGGCGAAGTGGCATTTGAAGTCAGCGTTCACACTAGACTGAGCGTGTAGGCAACTAAACATGCTGCGTTTAAACAAACAAAATAGCTATTTACCCGGTCTCTTCTGTACGTGTAGGATTGCTTTTTTAACCCTCAATAGAAAGCAAGATTTATTTCTGTTTAAATGTTAAGTTATGTAAGACCTATCATTTCCATCTTTCGAGATGATTTCCAAACCCAGCCTAACTATTGCCGTGTTAGCGTTCCCTCCCTGCGTGCCACTGATCCATTCTGTCCTGCCTTCTCTGTCCTCATCCACAGTTCAGACAGATTGTGGAGCAGACCTGGGTGGACACGTGCTGTGGCTCACCACCAGCCTGACACAGGGCCAGCAATCAACATATCTGGCGTGGCCGCTCAGACAACTGCAAACCACTGAACATACGATCTTGCACTGGCATTTCTGCGTTCTCCCACGAGGCTGACTTCATTGGAGTCGCTATCAAAATGAGGAGACAGTGAGTTTGTGGCGTTCCTGGGAGCTGAGTCTAGTCCCTGGTCACAGAAGAAAATGAGGTTGGCTGCTCTGTGTAGGATGACCAGAGGGACTTTCCTGGTCTTAGCGCTGGAAGTCCCTTGTTTTAGGAGTTGTCAGTCTTGGGACAACCTGGAATGGTTGGTCACCCTAGTCTAGTGAACTCTCTCCTTTTTTAAAAAATATATTTTATTTATTTCAGAGAGGAAGGGAAACAGAGAGAGAGAGATAGAAACATCAATGATGAGAATCATTGATTGGCTGCCTCCTGCATGCCCCACACTGGGGATCGAGCCTGCAACCCGGGCATGTGCCCTGACCGGGAATCGAACCGTGACCTCCTGGTTCATAGGTTGACACTCAACCACTGAGCCATGCCAGCTGGGCTAGTGAACTCTTCCTAAGTGTACCAAGCCATCTTCCTTGCTCCCTTTCTCCTCACTCCCTCCTAATCACAGATATTTCATGAATTGGACTATGTGGTAGGTGCAGTTCTGGGAACTGGGGGTGCAGATGTAATTCTGAACCCGACTTTGCATTTTAGAGAGGGGAGAAAGCTGGTGAGCAGGCCCCGTCAGTAAATATACACTATGCTGGAAGGTGATGGCTATGGGAAACAATGTCAGGGAGGGAAGAGGATGAGAGGGGATGTGAGGGCTCAGGTAGGCTGCTCAGCACAGGCCTTGTTGAGAAGGTGACATTTGGGAGAGAACCGAGCAGTTATCTGGTGGAAGAGTGGTCCAGGCAAAGAGAATAGTATGGGTGACGGCCAAGAGCAAGGAGGGAGGGGGAAGAGTAACGGCCCAGGTCAGAGAATAGCTAGGCCATTGCTCTGAGCCTTTAGGCCACGGGAAGGGCTCAGGCCTTCCTTTCCAGCAAGAGGGGGGCCCACGGGAGGGTCCTGAGCAGATTTGACTTAAAGGGGTCCCTCTGGTTGCTAGACTGAGAACAGCACGGAGGTACGGGGGTGTGGGGTGTTGAGTGCCGAAGCAGAGAGGCCAGCTAGGAGTCAGCCCACTGTGATTATCATCTCAGTTTAAGCACTGCTTCTAGAACTTTGCCAGGGATGGACATCAAGGACACCTCCGGTATTTTCTAAATCTATCCTTTCCCCCATTTTTGAAAATCAAAGCCACATGTACTCTTTCGCAGGCTCCTGACCCCTCTACCTTTCCCCTGAATCATCTAAAGCAGCTCAGAGAGATCAAAGCTCCATCCCGTTGCACATCTGTCAGTGTCCCGCCTCGTAAAACAGAACCCGGAACTCATGCAAGGTAGCGAGGAAGGAGCTCCACTGGCCTCCCGTTCCACCTTCGTTGTGTTTGTCATTCAAGCATGTCATTCCAAGGGAGAGACAGCGGTGACTGGAGGAGTCCCCGTCCTGCCCTTGCTCTGTCACCATTGACAACCCTTTGGCTGTTCCAGGCCTGATGTCTACCTTCTTTCTTGATGATTTTACTAAGAGAACCCTTGTGTGCTCCTCATGGGTTTCCCACGTGTCCGGTCACCTGCTTTAATCTCCCCAGCACGGTCCTCACCCACTTGTGCTTTCCTTCTGCAGTTGCCCTGTGATCAACACCATCTCCTTGTATTTTTATAGAATCGTGATGATGGCTGACATTGAGCACCTACTGTGTGCTAGCCATTCTAGTACAGATCTCACACACGCCATTTATTTCATCCGCAGCCACCTTCTCAAGTAGATACTATTATCCCCATGTTACAAATTTAGATAGCAGAGCTCAGAAAGGCGAATTGGCTTGTCCAAAGTCACACAGCTAGTAAGTAGGTGGCAGAGTCGGGATTCAAAGGCTCTGTCTTCGCCACCCTGCTCCACTAGATTCAAATTCATCTACTTTAAAAGTATGTCAATAGTTTCTCAAGAACATGAAAACTTCTAAAACCCACGTGGAGATTTTAGAGAGCTCCCCGTGCAGCCACTTCTATTTTTAGATGCTGCCCTCGTTTTTAATTCAGGATAATTTATGGCTTTATTGTCAGGACTTCAGTTTTAAAACCTCTGAACTATATTGTCTTGAGAATCACAGCTTCTGATTAATTTCTCTGCATTCTTGGAACATGCGCTTTAGAAGTCTGGGTGCGCTTCGTTTTGCCCCTCATCCTTTCTTTCCTTAGATACTATGAACTCTACAATCCTATAGTGGCTTCTGCTGGGGGTTCTGATCTCTCCCCTCCCCAGTCAGTTCTTCTTTGTTGAAATTATGCCCAGAGCAGCCTTTGCCCACGGCCTTCCTTTGCCTCTGAGCTCAGACTTCCGCTCGCATGTCAGGAACTGATCAGCAGCTCGACACTGAGCTGGGCAGTGCCCAAGCCGGGGTCCAGGTGGCAGGAGTCCCCACCACGGCTTCCCCTGGCCTCTGCACCCATTTCTTAGCGTCAAGTAGAAAACACAGTCCCGAGGACCCCTTCAGGCCACGTGGCCCGACGCATTCTCATGCCCCAATGCCCTCCTGAGCCATTCCCCTTTGTCTTCGCCAAAAGCTGGCGCCACTTCTTGTGACCTTCCATTGCCCAGCTACAGTCAGGAATCGGCATCCCACCGCTGACTCCACACGCCCCGAAGCTTCGTGCCCTCCGGGTTCTCTTTTCTCTAGTCCCCAGCAAGGAGTTCTCCCCCCACCCCCGTTTGTAGAAATTCCCAATCACTGCAGTCCCTCACCCCCCTCTGCAGCACCACTGTATGCAAAGGGGCCTAATGGTCTTGCGCATGGGTGTCTGGGAGCGCTGAAGAGCTACTGTTGGAAAACGGCAGCTCCCTTGGCAACAAGAGAACGCAGTAGGTTGAAGGAGTACTAAGGAGCTGCTCCTCATCCGCTCATTGCCACCTCAGGAATCAAAAAGGGCCAGGCTGTCAGCCTCTGAGGAGGGAAGAAGGAACCCAGGCTCAACCTACGTAAGAATAACGTGCAGGTGTGGCGGGCTGGTACGGCCATGGCATACTCAGCCCAACATGGGGTGCCATATGTGCCGTGCCAGCTCAGCCAGGTTCGGTGAGCCCGAGTGGGGGCGGTGAAGGGTTGAAAAAGACAGACGAGAGAAGAAAGCTGGGTCTCGGTGGGACTCTACCCTCTCAGATGGAGAGACAGCACCACAGGCTACAAGCCGTGTTTTTATTTTATAGCAGATTCCACGAGGCAAAGTAAGGGC
>NW_005371683.1:2494653-2512533 GCF_000412655.1 Myotis brandtii
CCAGCTGGGCTAGTGAACTCTTCCTAAGTGTACCAAGCCATCTTCCTTGCTCCCTTTCTCCTCACTCCCTCCTAATCACAGATATTTCATGAATTGGACTATGTGGTAGGTGCAGTTCTGGGAACTGGGGGTGCAGATGTAATTCTGAACCCGACTTTGCATTTTAGAGAGGGGAGAAAGCTGGTGAGCAGGCCCCGTCAGTAAATATACACTATGCTGGAAGGTGATGGCTATGGGAAACAATGTCAGGGAGGGAAGAGGATGAGAGGGGATGTGAGGGCTCAGGTAGGCTGCTCAGCACAGGCCTTGTTGAGAAGGTGACATTTGGGAGAGAACCGAGCAGTTATCTGGTGGAAGAGTGGTCCAGGCAAAGAGAATAGTATGGGTGACGGCCAAGAGCAAGGAGGGAGGGGGAAGAGTAACGGCCCAGGTCAGAGAACAGCTAGGCAATTGCTCTGAGCCTTTAGGCCACGGGAAGGACTCAGGCCTTCCTTTCCAGCAAGAGGGGGGCCCACGGGAGGGTCCTGAGCAGATTTGACTTAAAGGGGTCCCTCTGGTTGCTAGACTGAGAACAGCACGGAGGTACGGGGGTGTGGGGTGTTGAGTGCCGAAGCAGAGAGGCCAGTTAGGAGTCAGCCCACTGTGATTATCATCTCAGTTTAAGCACTGCTTCTAGAACTTTGACAGGGATGGACATCAAGGACACCTCCGGTATTTTCTAAATCTATCCTTTCCCCCATTTTTGAAAATCAAAGCCACATGTACTCTTTCGCAGGCTCCTGACCCCTCTGCCTTTCCCCTGAATCATCTAAAGCAGCTCACAGAGATCAAAGCTCCATCACGTTGCACGTCTGTCAGTGTCCCGCCTCGTAACACAGAACCCGGAACTCGTGCAAGGTAGCGAGGAAGGAGCTCCACTGGCCTCCCGTTCCACCTTCGTTGTGTTTGTCATTCAAGCATGTCATTCCAAGGGAGAGACAGCGGTGACTGGAGGAGTCCCCGTCCTGCCCTTGCTCTGTCACCATTGACAACCCTTTGGCTGTTCCAGGCCTGATGTCTACCTTCCTTCTTGATGATTTTACTAAGAGAACCCTTGTGTGCTCCTCATGGGTTTCCCACGTGTCAGGTCACGTGCTTTAATCTCCCCAGCACGGTCCTCACCCACTTGTGCTTTCCTTCTGCAGTTGCCCTTTGATCAACACCATCTCCTTGTATTTTTATAGAATCGTGATGATGGCTGACATTGAGCACCTACTGTGTGCTAGCCATTCTAGTACAGATCTCACACACGCCATTTATTTCATCCGCAGCCACCTTCTCAAGTAGATACTATTATCCCCATGTTACAAATTTAGATAGCAGAGCTCAGAAAGGCGAATTGGCTTGTCCAAAGTCACACAGCCAGTAAGTAGGTGGCAGAGTCGGGATTCAAAGGCTCTGTCTTCGCCACCCTGCTCCACTAGATTCAAATTCATCTACTTTAAAAGTGTGTCAATAGTTTCTCAAGAACATGAAAACTTCTAAAACCCACGTGGAGATTTTAGAGAGCTCCCCGTGCAGCCACTTCTATTTTTAGATGCTGCCCTCGTTTTTAATTCAGGATAATTTATGGCTTTATTGTCAGGACTTCAGTTTTAAAACCTCTGAACTATATTGTCTTGAGAATCACAGCTTCTGATTAATTTCTCTGCATTCTTGGAACATGCGCTTTAGAAGTCTGGGTGCGCTTCGTTTTGCCCCTCATCCTTTCTTTCCTTAGATACTATGAACTCTACAATCCTATAGTGGCTTCTGCTGGGGGTTCTGATCTCTCCCCTCCCCAGTCAGTTCTTCTTTGTTGGAATTATGCCCAGAGCAGCCTTTGCCCACGGCCTTCCTTTGCCTCTGAGCTCAGACTTCCGCTCGCATGTCAGGAACTGATCAGCAGCTCGACACTGAGCTGGGCAGTGCCCAAGCCGGGGTCCAGGTGGCAGGAGTCCCCACCACGGCTTCCCCTGGCCTCTGCACCCATTTCTTAGCGTCAAGTAGAAAACACAGTCCCGAGGACCCCTTCAGGCCACGTGGCCCGACGCATTCTCATGCCCCAATGCCCTCCTGAGCCATTCCCCTTTGTCTTCGCCAAAAGCTGGCGCCACTTCTTGTGACCTTCCATTGCCCAGCTACAGTCAGGAATCGGCATCCCACCGCTGACTCCACACGCCCCGAAGCTTCGTGCCCTCCAGGTTCTCTTTTCTCTAGTCCCCAGCAAGGAGTTCTCCCGCCACCCCCGTTTGTAGAAATTCCCAATCACTGCAGTCCCTCACCCCCCTCTGCAGCACCACTGTATGCAAAGGGGCCTAATGGTCTTGCGCATGGGTGTCTGGGAGCTCTGAAGAGCTACTGTTGGAAAACGGCAGCTCCCTTGGCAACAAGAGAACGCAGTAGGTTGAGGGAGTACTAAGGAGCTGCTCCTCATCCGCTCATTGCCACCTCAGGAATCAAAAAGGGCCAGGCTGTCAGCCTCTGAGGAGGGAAGAAGGAACCCAGGCTCAACCTACGTGAGAATAACGTGCAGGTGTGGTGGGCTGGCACGGCCATGGCATACTCAGCCCAACATGGGGTGCCATATGTGCCGTGCCAGCTCAGCCAGGTTCGGTGAGCCCGAGTGCGGGCGGTGAAGGGTTGAAAAAGACAGATGAGAGAAGAAAGCTGGGCCTCAGAGGGACGCTGCCCTCTCAGATGGAGAGACAGCACCACGGGCTACAAGCCGTGTTTTTATTTTATAGCAGATTCCACGAGGCAAAGTAAGGGCATGGTCAAGATGTTTACAACATTCTCCTGGGTTTCGATCCTACTCAACTACATGCACCTGAACTCTATCAAGCCCACATCACTCAGGCACGTGGGGCCACGTGTTGGGACCATAGGTTCAAGCTTACAACTACAGCTGTTGGCTATAATTGTGCTGGGAGGGCTTTGCCCTCCAAGTTGGGCCTTGCACATGGCCATGAGAGGACTGTGCCCTCTCATTAGTCCAAGGTTTGAACCTGTCCAAACACTGTAGCCGCTTTCTACATGCGGGCTCTAGCCAGTTTAGCTCAGTGGATAGAGCATCGGCCTGTGGACCGAAGGGTCCTGGGTTCAATTCTGGTCAAGGGCACATGCCTGGGTTGTGGGCTCAATCCCCAGTGGTGGGCATGCAGGAGGCAGCCAATCAGTGATTTTCTCTCACCATTGATGTTTCTATCTCTCTCTCCCTTCCTCTCTGAAACCAATAAAAATATTTAAGAAAAAACGTGTGGTACATTGTGGCACGTGGCTGAGCCCACTGATACCTACTTCCTCATTTGCTCTTACACAGATATGGTTGTAACCCCCATTTTACAGGCAAGGGGACAGAGGCTTGGAAATTTTACAGACGTTTCCCAAGTTCACACAACCAATAAGGGCAGAGCTGGAGTTCGAGTCCAGATCTCCTAATTCCGAATTGCCATGCTCTAGTCACCTGCCCACACTGAACACCTTCTACCTAAAAACAAGGGCATGAGGGCAGCGCACTCCTCTGTGGGGTGGGGGATGCCAGCCTCTGTACTAACCACAGAGGACGAGGAGGAGATGGTACCACTTGCACCAACAAGGATTGTAGGGGCTGCGTGGGTGGTTGGCAGGTCCCAGGACTCGTGGGGGCGGAGCTGATCAAGGCCAAGGAGCCCTGGGGAGACAAGGCCACTGCCTGGTAAAACCCCTCACGGCTGCAGCCTGCCTTGTAGAATCACCTGGTTCAGGCCCCTCCCTGCTAATGGCTTCACCATCATCATCTCCATTCGTTTCACAGTGAGGCTGGAAGGCAACTAGAGCCCGGTCTCTTGGCTCAGGGCAGGGCTGGACTGAGAGCCCCTGGCCTCCTCTGTCTGCGTGTATCACTCCTCAGGGGTTCAAAGAGGACTTGGGGAGTCCATGGACTGCTGTGAATTGCTGGCAAGTTTTCCTGCTCACAGGCGTGTGTGGAATTTTCTGGAGAGAGGCTGCCCTGGGTTCGATAAGATTCTGAAATGGGTCCGAAACCCAGAAAAATCCAAACGCGCTGCATCAGAGGGTCTGAGAGTCACAGCCCCGGCTCCAGGCTGCAGTTGGGAGTTGCCAAGGGAAATCACCACCCACACCTGGGGCTCTGTTGGGGGGTTAGATTGGTGAACAGCCATCATCTCCGCACCTAAATGGGAGTCAGGTTTATGTATGAAGATATTTCCCTTAAAATAAGAAAGTGAGTGAGTCCCCGGCATCTTCATCTGCAAAGCAAGGGCCCCTGTGTCTCCCCTAACCTTCAATCAAAGCTTCAAGCTTCCAGCCCAGAAACCTACAAGCTTTCTGACTCCACTGCACCCCTTCCCTTGCCAGCCCTGTAGGTCCCCCAACCCTGAGAGCCACAGTAGAGCTCACTCAGCCAGTCCCTTCTGAGCACACCAGCTGGTCCGTGGTAACTTATACACATGCTCAAACAGAAGATTTGTGCCAATCAGTGATACACGCAGACAGAAGAGGCCACGTGCCAATCAGTGATACACACAGACAGAGGAGGCCTCGTGCCAATCAGTGATACACGCAGACAGAAGAGGCCACGTGCCAATCAGTGATACACGCAGACAGAAGAGGCCACGTGCCAATCAGTGATACACGCAGACAGAAGAGGCCACGTGCCAATCAGTGATACACGCAGACAGAAGAGGCCACGTGCCAATCAGTGATACACGCAGACAGAAGAGGCCACGTGCCAATCAGTGATACACGCAGACAGAAGAGGCCACGTGCCAATCAGTGAAACACACAAACAGAAGAGGCCACGTGCCAATCAGTGATACACGCAGAAAAGGAGGCCTCGTGCCAATCAGTGACTCTCGTGCTACATTGACATAAACAGGTTGCATAAGGGTGCGCTTGCACAGAACATATATTGCTGCTACTGAGGCATTGCCCTCCCACATGCGTAGGGCAAAAGGGCCTTTCACCTAGTGATACTGCTGTGTCCGCGCCTGCACGCAGGGGTATGGCAAATGGGCCTTGGTCACCCAGCGTACTCTAATTGATTAGAGTTCCACACTTGGGAAAGCCAGTCTCAAGCCCTTCTCCCTTTTCATCTTGGGTAGGTGAGAATCACCCATCCTGTTCTCATTCTCCTTTATACCCCTTCCCCAATTCCTCAGCTTCTCGGACACCCCCACACGCATACACACGCGCTGTGTGCACATGTGCTTGCACAAACACGCAACATTGTAAATGTCACTTGCAGCTCTGCTCCAGGCCCCAGTCTACACAGCCATCTGCCAGGAGCTATTTTAAGCATCTAATAAAGCTGCTCAGAAGGAACCTGGGGTGTTCTGCCCTCTGTTTCCCCAGGACAAGAGCATTGGCTCCAGATGGAACTGCATGCTGGCACCACGTGAAGAGGAGGAGAAAGGATGAGCCCAGGCTAGCAGAGACCCAGTCACTCCCATAGCAATGGGGGCGGGGGAGGGCCACAAGTAAGAAGGCAGGACATTCCGTCTGGGCCAGCGGTTCTCAACCTGTGGGTCGCGACCCCTTTGGCAGTCGAACGACCCTTTCACAGGGGTCGCCTAAGACCATCCTGCGTATCAGACATTTACATGACGATTCATAACAGTAGCAACATTACAGTTAGGAAGTAGCCACGAAAATAATTTTATGGTTGGCTCACAACATGAGGAACTGTATTTAAAGGGCCAGAAGGTTGAGAACCACTGGTCTGGGCAGAGGCCTAAACCTGGATTCGAATACCTGCTGGGATCCTTACACACCTGTCGGCCTCGCCTGAGAATGAGGGCTGCCAGTACGTAACTCCCTGGTTCTCAAACTGGAGCCAGCACCGGAATCCCCTGGACCGGGGGAGGGACACAGATTCCTGGCTCGAACCCAGAGGTTCCGATTCCCAGAGTCTGGAGTGGGGCTTGAGAATTTGCATCTCACGCAAGTCCTCGAAGGGATGCTTCTGGTTGGGGACCACACTCTGAGAAACCATGACCTGACTCATGAGTGGTTGTGAGCATTAAGTGAGAAAATATACATGAAGCAGCTAGCACTTGGTGAGACGGAGGCTCTCAGCCTGCACTGTGCATGAGAAGCACCTGGGAGCCTTAACAACTGATGCCCAGCACCTCAGGCCAATTAAATCAGAGTCTCTAGGGGTGAGATACAGACAGGATGACTTTTTTTTTAAAGCTCCCCAGGTGATTTAAATGCACAGTCAAGGATGAGAGCAGTTATAGAAGCTCAATACATTTCAAACACGCTTTCTGAGCTACCCAGCTGCCCCTCATTTCAGATCTTGGTCTCCTTTCTTTCTCCTGGGTCCCATCTCCCGACATGAAGACTTTTTTTTAAAAGCTCCCCAGATGATTTAAATGCACAGTCAAGGTTGAGAGCCGTTATAGTAGAAGCTCAATACATTTAAAACACTCTTTCTGAGCTACCCAGCTGCCCCTCATTTCAGATCTTGGTCTCCTTTCTTTCTCCTGGGTCCCATCTCCCACTCTGGTTCCCATGGGAAGGACCGCAGGGAAGTGTAACCTTGGCTTTGGCTTCTAGAGTGGCCAGGGGCTGAGGACCGTGTGGAAGATGAGAGCTAGTTCATTCATTCAGTGGCTCATCCACCCAGTCAGACACTCATTCACTCATTAATCATCAACCAAGCTGCTATTTATGGGGTGGATTTATGGGGTGCTTGGGGGATGAGTAAAATCCAGTCCTGTCCTCAGAAGCCTTGGATTTATGGGGTACTTGGGGGATGAGTAAAATCCAGTCCTGTCCTCAGAAGTTTGTACCATAAGCACAAAAAGGTGTAGAATAATAGGCATTCTGATTTGGAAGCATCCTCTAGCCCCCACCTCACACCCACCATAGAAGTTCTGTAGAACAGCGCCATCATACCCGCAGCCCAGGTATGTGTCCTGACTGGGAGTCGAACCAGCAACCCTTAGGGGCACAGGACAACGCTCAACCAATGGAGCCCCTCCAGCCAGACCCAGCTTTACTACTTTAAGTGACAGAGAGCTCTTTACCTCACAAGGCAGCCCATCTAGATGAACAATTCTACTTGGTAAAAGCTCTTCCTAAGAAACAGGAAGTTGAGTCCTTTTGTTTACTCGTTCAGCCCGTTGTGGCCTCAAGAAACTCAGTATAAGGTTGACGGAAGCAGCCTCTGCTGAGACTGAGTTGCTACCAAGTGCATCCCGAGTGCAGCGGCAATGACCAAACAAAGGTCATGGGAGCTACTTTCAGACCTATTTCCAAATACTCTCTTCAAGGAAGTTTGGGATTCTGGCACAGCTCACCCTTCTAAATGTAAAGTTCTATCTACAGCCCTGGCTGGTGTGGCTCCATTGGTTGGGCGTCATCTGGTGCATATTAAAAAAAAAAAAAAAGATGTACACACACCGTTACTACCACTCGTCTTCCTTTCTGTCTCATCTATGGAACCAACCACGTCCTAGTCAAGAGAGGCCTAAACGCTCAGGAGAACCTACCCAGCACACTGAGTAATGCAACTGCAGTGCTTGTGCTCAAGATCCTGGAAACACAGACATGCAATGGACCCTGCCACATGGGAGAGGAAGGCCAAGGGCTGGAGGAACCCCTGAGCTGGTGGAGAAGGACCTCAGTCCAGCCCAGCTGGGTCCAGCCCGCTGGGACCTCGAACCCCCAGTGGCTCTGGCTGCTTTGGACAGAGCAGGCGTGAGAAAGGGCAACATCACATTTGAGCAAAAAGGGTATCAATGGTGGCCTCCCCTCCAGCTGACTTTTCCTCTGCTGGGCGAAAGGGGCTCCCCACCTTTAACCCAACCATGCCTGCCTCCAGCTGAACCTCAGCTACGGTTCTCTGGAGAGAGGAAGCTGGTAGGAGAAACAGGATGGCAGAGACACCCGTAGATATGTGTCTACATCCTGTTTCCCACCTCCCAGCCTCCCCACTCTGTGTACAGAGAAGAAATGGGCTAAGACTGATATCGAGGGGGAAGTACGTGGTACATGTGTGCTCAGAGGGGACAGTGCAGTTAGAGGAAAAGGCAGCTGGAATCCTTGGCCATTCGGGTGCCAGCTAAGTGTTCAGGCTTCTCCTTTTCCTGCCCCTCCAGCTGCCTCTCGGTCCTCACCAGTCCCCAGTGAGGGCCCAGGGATGTCTTTATGGGTGGGCAGCTCAGGGGACGGGAGTCAGGATCTGGTTGACCTCCCATTGCCTCCTCAGAAATGAAAAGCTAATAACACCCCACCACCACTTGACCTTGCTTTGCTGGGTTTTATTTTTAATTTAAATCATCTGATTTTTACATTTTTTAATTGTAGTTAAAAACACATAAAAATATCCATCTTACCCATTTCTAAATGTACAGCTCAGTTGGGTTAAGTATAGTCACCTTGTTGTGCAATCAGCCTCCAGAACTTTTTCATCTTGCAAAACTGAAACTCTGTACCCATTAAACAACAACTCCTCATCCCTCCCTCCCCCATTCCTGGCCACCACCATTCTATTTTCTGTTTCTACAAACTTGGACACTCTAGATACTTCAAAAAAAAAGGGGGTCATTCAGTAGTTGTCTGGCTTATCACACTTAGCATGATGTCCTTAAGAGTCATCCATGTTGTAGTATGTGTTGGGATTTATTTCCTCTTTAAGGCTGAATAATATTCCATTGTATGTATATACCACATTTTTCCCCATTTATCCACTGATGGACACTTGGGTTGCTTCCACCTCTTGGCTGTTGTGAATAGTGCTGTCAGGAACACAGGTATGTAAATATCTCTTTGAGACCCTGCTTTCAATTCTTTTGAATATATACCCACAAGTGGAATTACTGGACCATGTGGTAATTCCATGTTTAATTTTTTTGAGCAATCGCCATGCTGTTTTCCACGGCGGCTGTGGCATCTTGCATTCCCACCAGCAGTGCACAGGGGTTCCAATGTCTCCACCCTGCCTTGCTTTTAAGGAGTCATTAAGAACAGGGGCTCCCCAGCACCTCTCGACTTGAAATGGGAACCCAGGACCTCTCTCCAACTTAGAATGACTGCAGTTCTGCCTTTTCCTGCCTTTCCCTCAGAGCCCCCGGGTCCATTTCTGGTGGAATCTCCCGGCCATCGCCCGTCCCAGCAGCCTGGGAGGGATACACATCCACACAGACTTCCAAGGCAATGAGCAAAGCAAACACCCAAGAGCGTGGTGCTCAAGTAAGAGCTCCTCCCACTGCAGGGCTCCCAGCGTGAGGCAGATTCCAGGCAAGGAGCACAGTGGGCCACACCCCCTTCAAGTAAGAGCTCCTCCCACTGCAGGGCTCTCAGCGGTGAGACAGATTCCAGGCAAGGAGCACAGTGGGCCACACCCCCTCCTGATCGCTGTGTGGGGCATGTGGTCATAACACAGGGCCTGGGGGTTGGGGCCAAGGGAAGCTGGAGAGGGCAGGCGTATAAGTCCAGGCCACCTCAACTCTCCAGGGCAGCCTCCAGCCTGGCCTCCCTGTCTCCCTCCTTTTGTGCTAGGGGCTCAGCAGCCAGAGGGCTCATTCTAAAATTCAAATTCAGTCCACCACTTCCCCCCTGAAAACGGTTCCTGGCTCCCCACAGCCCTCAGACTCTGTCCTCCTACTCTGAAATCCAGCCACACAAAGTGCTTCAGTTGCTAGAACATACACACGCTGTGTATCTGCCGGGCCTTTGTACCCAGTTTTCTTAGCTTGGAACATTCTCCCCCGCAACACCCACTGTCCTCCCATCAACTAACTAGTTCTAGTCAACCTTGGGTCTCATCCCAGACATCGCTTCCTCCAGGAAGCCTTCCATGGTTTCCCAGGTTCTGAGTCAGGGCCTCTTCTCAGTATTACCATGAGGTCATCACAGGACTCTCACGCTGGTGTGTTCCCTGGTGGCTCGCCTGTGTTTCTAAGTCACTGGGCCCTGTGAGCAGAGTCTTCTTCATTTGTATCCCCAGCACCCAGCGCACAGCCAGGCTCAGTGGAGGTGATCCTTACAAGGTTTCTGATGAGTGAATGAATATGTGAGTAAATGCATGAAGGTCCGAATCAGGAGGCTGCTGAAACACAGGAGGAGTAGAGGGGCTAGCTGACTCCCACCTTCTCCCCCACCCCCAATCAAAAGTGCTCTAATGTGCAACCACAAATGTCAAGTTAAAAATTAGCCAGATCTTTCAGCTTTTTTTTTTGGTTGTCAAATGATCTTTAACTGAAATATTTTCCTTTGTGGTTCTTAACTAGCCAGACATTCCACTGCACCACTGTGATGTCATCTATGATGTCATGAGGGTGGCAGCCATCAGCCTTGCAGCCCACAGACTGAGTAGTCCCCAGGATCTCAATGGTTCCAGAGAGTTCTCTAGCTAAAGATCGGTGCCACATCTGTCGGGCAGTGTTGACAATTTCATCAAAAGCCTTGGCTGATTGTGGCTCAGTTGGTTGAGTGCCGTCCTGTGCATCGAAAGGTCACCGGTTCGATTCCTGGTCCGGGCACATACATGCTCAGGTTTTATGTTCAACTGATGTTCCTCTCTCTCTCCCTCTCCCTTCCTCTCTCTCTGAAGAAAAAATAAATAGAAACATATTCTTAAAGCGACATTTCCACGGTGCTTAATGTGCTTTTGCTTCTTTCTGTCTCTTGGCGGTTGAGAGCTTCGATGATCAGGGCAGAGGCAGAAGACACTACCTCAGTCTGGGCCTGTGAGTTCTGAACGGTCAGTTTTACCGCAATCCTCAGACCTTCCCAATCACCGGCTCTTTGGCGATGTCATCACTAGCCTTTTTGGAGACAGACCCAGGGGCCCGATCTTGGAACCCAGAGCAGACGTGGCATGGACTTCCCCACCAGTGCACCTCAGGTATACGACTTGGATCTCCCTGGGGTCAAACTCTGATGGCTGGGTGGAGGCAGCTGGTGTTGGATGAATCCGGATTTGGAAGAAAGTTGCACCGAGGCCTCCTCTGAGCCAAAGGAGTTGGCTTCTTTCCTATCCTCCGACCTTCAGTGTCTCCTCAGAGTTAAGGGGCAATGAGGACAGGGAGGCCATGCAAATGAGACAATCCCGGGTGTTCTTTTGGAAACTGTTCCAAAGCTCTGGGTTAAGGGCATACTTGAATTTATCTGGCTGTCCTCTGCCCTGTGCCACTGAGTGGTGACAAGGTTATGGTTCCTCCCAGCCCTCCCCAGCTTCCCAGCATCTGTCCAGCGATCCACCTGCCTCCCTCAGCCCTTCCCAACTTTGCTAAGAGATGCTGTGATCTATGGCCTTTACCAGGGAGCCAGCCAGGCTGACGGGCCCCAGGAGCCAGGTGTGACGGTGATGAATCTCTGGGAGCTGGGCTCTAATTGGCCATTCCCCATGGAGCGTGGAGACTTAGCGAGACAAAAATCTCCCCTGCAGCATCCTGAATCTTCTTCCTGCCGCTGA
This sequence comes from Myotis brandtii, assembly GCF_000412655.1. Classification (NCBI taxonomy): domain Eukaryota; kingdom Metazoa; phylum Chordata; class Mammalia; order Chiroptera; family Vespertilionidae; genus Myotis; species Myotis brandtii. The sequence goes on from NW_005371683.1 coordinate 2,506,100, forward strand.
TAAACAGCAATTTCCCGGGCTGGGGACACTGAGGAGAGCAGGTTCGGGGGGGGGGAGCACAGAAAGGGATGCACCCGAACTGCCAGTAGCTCCCCGGAGCCTTCGGAGCTGCACATCCTGGAAACACAGAGTATCAGGGAATTTTCTTTAAACACTGCTGCCAGCATCACTCTAGCTGCCGACAGCCGGCAGAGCCCCGAAGAACTGCCGTATCAATTAGCCCGTCTCTCCCGCGCCGTCTGGAGAGGGTGGGAGGGGAAGGCAGGGTCACTTCTCTGCTTTATTAGTGTCCCCTGTGAGGCAGGGGTTTGATGCGCATGGTCTTCAACGTCTCAGCAGTCCCGGGAGGTGGGAAGTGTTAACCTCATTCAAAAGATAAAGAAACTGGAACGCGTGTGTGACTTACAAATACCAGGCCCGGAACGCAAACCAGAGTCTGTTGAATCCCAGAGCCCATGCCCTCTCTGCTCTCCAGGGCCATCCTCATCCAGTGCCCGCCTGCCCAAGGTGCCAGGCGGTGCAATGTGGCCTCTGCTCGCCCAGCTAGCTCAGGGCAATGCCATGATGGAAGCCATGCTGTGGTGGGAGGCAGAGCAGAGCCCCCCCATTCCCAAAAAACTCCCCTCGCTCGGTTGGCTCCTCCACCCCTCACCCATTTGGGGACTCGGAAAGGTCAGACAGCACCTGAGACCTCTCACCTTCGTCCTCTTCTGTGCATCAGGAGCCACCTTACTTGTTAATTGAGAGGAAATGCAAGGCAATTAACAAGGGGTCACATGCAAGGAGAGCCACAGCCACCCACACGTGCAGAGGCCTGAGGCCTGTGCGGGCCCCGGTGAAGCGCAGCGCCGACTCCTTGCAGCCGTGGCACGGGTCACCGGAGCGGGGCTTTCGGGCCTCCTGGGCTTCCAGGCAAGGGCAGCCTCCTTAGTTATCTCCTCGTACTGGGGCTGCAGGGATGAGGGGAGGTCCAGAGGCCACTCATGTGCGGAATTCAGCTCGGTCTGGAAGATGATTTTTCCAATGAAACAAGATTCAGTGAGAATGGAAAGCTCAGATGGATGAGGCTGAGACAGACGCCCAACAGCTGTTCTAGAAGATTCCCTGCTACATCACCCACACACACCAATGTGCACACATGTGGACTCACACACACACACCCCTCACAGCTCCACCCCAGCCGGGACGGCTGTCAAGCATCACCCTGCACACCAGGAGCACCCCAGTTCCTGTGCAGCCTCCTGCCTCCCTCTCTGCTCAGTACTTAGACCCAGAAACCAGAATCACAGACGACTCAGACCAGGCCCAGGGAGCGTGCTGGTCTTGCCCTCCTAGGACTTCCAGCTATGAGCTGAGTTCCACACGGATTCAACCAAGCCGGCCAGAGCAGGGCAAGAATTTCTGTTGCCTAAAAAGCTAATGTCAGCTGAGCCGGCATTAATAACGCATCATGTCTAGACAGGAGGCAATGGGCCCGAAACTCTGCCCTGCTTAGACTGCGCGTGGCTCCGCCTGAGAGCCGATGCTAAGAGCCTGTGGAAACGTGGACCGGTCAGCGAGGGCACCAGCAGGGGGGGTAGATGCCACCCTCCACACTCACAGGGAGAGCCATCTCAGAAGCTATGAGGCGGTCGGTGGAGGTGGGAGGAGCGTGGCTCTCAGAAGTCTCAGCGAGGACCCTCAGACACTGGCTGGTGAGAACCCTGTCACAATATGTATCCCAACATCCCATCACAGTGTTTACCAGCTTAGGCTACGGAGTCAGACATATCTGGCTTCAACTCCTACTCTGCCCTCTACTAACTGTATGACTTTGAAGAGGTTACTTAAAACTATTTCTTCTTAAGCCTTGAGTTAGGAGGCTTAAAAGAGGTTAATGCAGGTAAAGTAGAGTGGTAAGCACTTGATGCATCTTAGCTAGAACCATTGTCCTACATAAGGACAAGCAGTGGGGCGATGCCAACAACCAGTCTCAGAGCGGCTGGGGGTGGGACTAGACCACCTCTGAGATCCCTTCCACCTCCAAGGACATGCAGACCCACTCATTTATTTCTTTTCTTTTTCTTTTTCTTATTCAACAAATGAAACTACTCTGTGGCAGAAACTATGCTAGACCCTGAATAATCAGGGATCAGAGACTACCTCACACTCTTGCCTTCCGTCTGAGACCTCTTAATCATTGCCTTAAAGCCCTCCCCACTGCCCTAGCCTGTTTGGCTTCATGGATAGAGCGTCAGCCTACAGACTGAAGGGTCCCGGGTTTGATTCCAGTCAGGGGCACATGCCTGGGGTGCAGGCTCAATCCCCAGTAGGGGGCATGCAGGAGACAGCTAATCAGTGATTCTCTCTCATCATTGATGTTTCTATCTCTCTTTCCCTCTCCCTTCCTCTCTGAAATCAAAAGTAAAGAAATAAATCAAGCAACTTAAAAAAAAAAAAGCCCTCCCCGCTGATCAGAAGGATGGAATGTTGGCATGCAACACATACATGTACACATCTCCACGCCATCATGCCCTCACCAACATGGCAATTACTGAGCCCGGAGCTAAGCCTGGATGGTTCAAGACTTGCCTATTTATTCACCCTGCAGCCATCTCTGGCTCATGTGCCACCTCACAGGCTGTCTCCAGACCCTCTTAATGACCCACCCATGGCATCGAGGTCTGTCTGCCACAGCCACGCTCTACTCTAATCTCTATTCTTTGGGCAAACAAACAAACCTACATCTTCCCAAAAGTAACCCTGTTGGCAAGAACCCTTGTTCTACTAGACTAGGTGTCTGTTCCAGGAGAATGAATCGTAGCCCCTCCATGGATGGGGTCCGAAATAACCAGCCTGGCCTCAAGCAGCTGACTGGTCCCCCCTAGGCCCATGGTCAGCAAACTGCGGCTCGTGAGCCACATACGGCTCGAATAACCAGACTGGCCTCAAGCAGCTGACTGGTCCCCCTCGGTTATGGTGCCAAGTCGGGAGCTCAGGGTAGGGTTCTGCTTTGGGGATGTGGGACATTTAACAATGGTGGCAATCAGGTTACTCTTGCTGAGATTATGTAACCGAGCCTATGCCAAGCCTTCAACTTGGCCACCATGGCCACTCCATTCACAAACCCACTGAGCAAACCCTGTAGTTCCTGAGGGAAAATGCTAACGTCCACAGAGTGGGCCATCTTGTCTACCTGATTACTAATAAGAGCTTGGTAGATATCCACATGGAAGACAAATATCCTCATGTTCTGTACCCATTCCAAAGGGCCCATCCACGTATTTTTTCCCTAAACTTCCTTGTCACCAGTTCTTGAATCTTACCCCCTCCAAGTTCTTGACCATCTGGCCAAGTCATGAGCAAAGCACATGAATTAGTGAGAGCCTTACCTGATGCCATCTCTCCTTTCAAGCAAAGTCATCAGCTGTCCTACTCCGAGTCCTCCCACTGGCGGATTTCTGTGCGCTCCTAAATGGAGCTATAATGCTGAAGTCGTTTACTTTGGGTGGATACCAACATCTCAGGAAGAGTTTTGCAAAGCAGTCTTGGTTTTCCTCCTCCTCGGTCAACTCTCCATGAGGCCATACGTGTAGATTGAGGAAGAGGAGGAGGGCAACAGGAATGAGCACACTGAGAGCTTGAGTGACTTGCTCCACACCTTACACAAGCCATCGGCATCTGCTTGGGCTAGTCCCACAGATGTCACTTGCTCTTGATTATAGAGAGCTGCTTGGGCAGGCCTGCATGTATGGGTTAGTCACCATGATGAGTAGCTTTGGTTGGATGCTCATGTGTCCAGCGGTCAGTGGTTTCGTCTATCGGGCCAGCAACAAGCCAAACTGTTTCTCAAAAGAATAGTGACCTGTCACCCTAGCCAGTTTGGCTCACTGGATAGAGTGTCGGGCTGGGGACTGAAGGGTCCCAGGTTCAATTCCGGTCAAGGGCATGTACCTTGTTTGCAGGCACATCCCCAGTAGGGAGTGTGTAGGAGGCAGCTGATCGATGCTTCTCTCTCATCGATGTTTCTGGCTCTCTATCCCTCTCCCTTCCTCTCTGTAAAAAATCAATAAAATATATTTAAAAAAAAAAAAAGAATAGTGACCTGGCAAAAAGAGCATCTGTTTGCTCCCAAAGTCTCAGGCCCTCCTGGGATTTTCCTACTGAGTTTGCCACAGCTCCACGTAGTATCTCAAGATTGGTCTCCAAAATTTAAAGAGACTGGTGTTCAGCCAAAATGAAGTAAGAGAGACAGGATTTACTCTCCCACCTAAAACAACCAAAAAAAACAGACAAAATGTTTGAAACGACTATTGATAAGACAATGACCATTTATAAGACATTACAAGACCAGGCAACGAAGGGCAGCGATCTCTTTGAAATGGGAAATAAATAAGGCCAACCCTCTGATTGCCTCAGCTTACTACCTTAAGAGAGTTTCCAGGTCACAGGTAGGTCGGGGGTCCCAGGTCGAGCCTAGTGGACTCCCTGAGTTAAGGAGACAATGCTGAGAGTACAAGGCAGGTGGACCTCACAGGAAAGTAAACCGGAGAGAAGAGAGTTCCACAGAGAGAGAACGCTGGAGATCTAAAGCGAAATCCCCCGCAAGTATTCAGCTAAGAACCGATCAGCACATACCCACAGGAATCTGGGAGGTGGGGCAGAGAATAATCTGAATAGATGAAGGAATTAAGGAAACAGTGCTCAGCACACACAAGCTGGGAACAGTACCCTACTGGCCAGCCTGGAAAACCCCATCATTCGTGGGACGTTCAATACATGAAGCAAAAGCAGATAGAATGGCAAAGAGACATGGACAAATCCACAATTATGGTCAGAGATTTTAATACCTCCCTCTCAATAACTGATAGAACAAGTTGTCAGGATCTTTTGACACAAAATATTTGAACAGCACTATCAACCAACTTGATCTAATCAACATTCACAGAACACTCTACCCAATGACAGCAGAGGACACGTTTTTTTCAAGTAGACATGAAACTTTTATCAAGAGAGATCATCTTCTGAGCCACAAATAAAACTCAATACATTTTAAATGATTTAAGTCTCTTCTCTGAGCACAATAGGAAAAAATTAGAAATCAATATAAAAAGATAACTAGACAATCCCCAAATATTTGAAAACTAAATGACACTTCTAAATAACCCAGGGGCCAAAGAAAAGAGAAATTAGGGAGTATTTTGGATTGAATGAAAATAAAAACACAACAAATCGAGGTCCTCGGGGTGCTGCTATAACTGTACTTAGGGGGAACGTGTAACACTCAACACATAGTAAAGGAGAAAGGTTTCAAGTCAGCAGTCCGAGCTCACTTCTGTTCGCATCTCCCCACCAGAGCACAGCTCTCTAAGCAGGGCATGCACCACCCTTCCAGCCCCCATCTACTAAACATAGCACAATGCCAGGCCCACCCCAGGCCTCCAGAACCATGACTTCACTGACCCGAATTCCACCCTCACTGGCTTCCCCTTCCCAGGAGCTAGGAGAACGCCCTCTGGACCTGGGCCTTCTAGTTTATTCCATTTGGAATCAACAAAAACCTGGGCTCATCACACGGCCCCAGGAGACACTGGGGACTGGAGCTGGACCCGCTCCCAAGTCCAACCTGTGAGACGAGCCGGAACCAGCCCCTTAGCTTTCGCACCGCTGTTCCCTCCTCACACGGCTCTTCACGCCTCTGGCTCCTTCTTGGCGGTTGGTTTCAGGTCAGACAGCCTCAGAAAGGCCTTCTGGGTAATCTCCCGGCTGTCGCAGCCTGTCCCTGACCTAGATGTCCTCACTGGGAGCTTGCTTTGGAGAACTTCCCCTCCCCCAGTGGACTCAGTTCTGGTAAAACTGTCAGTTGAGGTGCCCTGTCTCCCCTGGCCAAAGAGTGAGAACCATCTGTCCCTGGATTGTGACTCCTGGGCAGTGTCCCCAAAACAAGACTGTTGGGAGACATTGGTGCCAAAGGCCACCCCCCCCTGAAGAGACTGGGTGCCTGCCACAAAATAACCCTCCTGCCCTGGCCGGCTTGGCTCAGTGGATGGAGCGTCAGCCTGTGGACTGAAGGGTCTCAGGTTCGATTCCGACCAAGGGCACATGCCTGGGTTGTGGGCACAATCCCCAGTAGGGGGTGTGCAGGAGGCAGCTGATCAATGATTCTCTCTCATCATTGATGTTTCTATCTCTCTCTCCTTCTCCCTTCCTCTCTGAAACCAATAAAGAAATATAAAAAAAAAATTTTAAATAAATAACCCTCCTTCTGTGCCTGCTTATTCTTTTTCTCCTTTATTCTTTCATTTCATCTATGAACTTCCCTTATCCTTCCAGAAATTTCTTTTTGCTTAAGTTTTCTTTGAGTTAGTTTCTATTGCTTGCAATAAAGAACCTGATGCAGGACCTCCATGGCTAAGAGATCCACCAAAGGACTTGTATGCATGCAAATGAGCGTA
>NW_005371683.1:2512592-2533453 GCF_000412655.1 Myotis brandtii
GCGGGCTGGGAGAGGTCCATGAGGGGAAAAGGAGACATATGTGATATTTTAAACAATAAAGAATTTAAAAATAAAAAAAAATAATAAAGACCCTGATGCTAATACCCAAGCTTTAGTCATTATCTGTTTACTCCCTTTATAGCATTTTTCAAAATACAAATTGATTTTTTGAAATCCGTTTGCATGTTTATTGTCCATCTCCACCGCTAAAATGCGAGCTTCATGTCAGCCGGGACCTTTTCTGTCTTGCTCCCGGTCCCAGCGTCCCCCAGCGCCCAGGCCACCGCTGGCCGGCAGGAGGCTCCCACAGAAGGCAGGCCCATGCTTCCTGTGTCCCCCTCGCGGGGAGCTGTGTGACAGGGGGACGGGGAGAGCCTGGGAACCAGTGGTGAGCATCCAACCTCCCCGGGGCAGGCCAACTCCAGCTCTGGATTCCCAGCAAGGCTTTCCAAGGCCAGATCTCCCCTCTCCTCCCCTTTGATCTCCGCCAGTCCTTCCTCAATCTCAGGCAGTGTCTTGTAAATCTTTAATTACAAAAAAATTGCAACCCAGTCAGCGAAGACACGCACACTGTTGATAAATATTTAAAATTGCTTCAGCAGCAGATCTGAAGGGATTAAGAAAAGATATATTGGAATGACAGTTATTAAACACTAAATCCCGGTAAATGTTACAGAGCAGATAAATAATGCAAATCCTGACAGCCGCTCTGCTGCTGACAAGACAGGGGAGACATCTGCCCGGGACATGGCACCCGGGGAGGGAGCGGGCCGCCGCCTGTGGCAGGGAGGCCAGGGGCCAGGACCTCCATGGGCTTAGCTGTCTGCCTCCCGGAGGCTGCCCTGCCTCGCACTCCCTCAGCAGCTCTACGGAGGGTGGGGGATGTGGCCGGAAGGCAGGAGAGAGAAGGCTCCAGAATGGCTGTATTTGGAGGCTCTGGCAGCTGAAGTCTCCCTCAGGGCTGTCCCTCAAGCTGCCCAGCCCTGACTCTTCCCAGGGCCCTATAACTGGGCCTTGGGGCTGCCACCACCACACAAGCCCTCCTTCCTTCATTCTATCCTCTACCCCTCATATTCCTACTTGATGCGTTCTTTCATGCATGTGTTCAATTACTTCTCCATGTACTAACTTACTTACTAGTTTCTCCCTGGCGAAACAATTAGCAAGCACTTGTTATCGCTGGGGAGATCCAAAGCTGAGGAGGCGGCCCAGCCCTTGCCTTCATAGTCTGAGAGCCTAGTGGAGGGTGTGGACCGGAAAGATAAAAACATTACAATATGGCAGACTCTGGGCACTTACAGATTCCATATTTGCAGTGTGAGTACTTAATAAACAACCACAAGTCTGGGACTGTCAGAGATTTGCACTGTTGCCCGGCCAGTGTGGCTCAGTGGTTGAGAGTCAATCGATGAACCAGGTCAGGGTTCAATTTCTGGTCAGGGCACATGCCTAGGTTTCGGGCTTGATCCCCAATAGCAGGTGTGCAGGAGGCAGCTGATCCCTAATAGGGGGCGTGCAGGAGGCAGCCAATCAGTGATTCTCATTGATGATATCTCCCTCTCCCTCTCCCTTCCTCTCTGAAATCAATATAGATATTTTTTCAAGAAATGCCCATACAATTTTTTTTAAAAAAAGAGAGAGATGTGCAGTGTTGTTGAGACATAGATTTGAATTTCACCTGCACCAAGGCTAGTGTGCGGGAATGAAGAGGGCATTGGACACTGTCTGGAGAAAGCCAAGAAATGCACATACAATTTTTTTTTAAAAAGAGAGAGATGTGAGTGTTGTTGAGACACAGATTTGAATTTCACCTGCACCAAGGCTGGTGTGTGGGAATGAAGAGGGCATTGGACACTGTCTGGAGAAAGCAGGGAAGGCTTCCTGTAGGAGGTGATGTCTGAGCACCATCTATTTACCAGGCAATTTTCTGGATAGCTCATTTACCAGGCCCACTTTAAAAATTAGAAAACCAGAGATCAGCTTGTCCAAGGTCACAATGATAGTGGCAGAACAGGATTAGAACCAAAGACAGACTGACTCCAAAGCCACTCACTGCTTCCTGGGGGCCCTGCCAGCTGCCTCTACACAGTGAAGAAGAGCAGGAAACCCTCTTCCCCCAAGAACAGCAAGACAAGGTCGTCTTGTTTATATGAGATATAATTTATATTCAGTAAAATGCATAGATCTTAGGTGTACAGTCCAATAAGTTTAGACAAATGTATGCACCCGTATAGCCAACATCCAAATCAAGATATAGACTATCCCATCCCCCAGACAGGTTCCCCAGAGGCCACCACTGTGTGAATTTCTATCGCCACAGTTGGTGGTGCCCGTTCTTGAACTTCATGTAAATGGACTTACATGTGTAAATGGCTTCTTCCCCTTAATGTGGCAAGAGCAGGTTTTAAGAAGGGACTTTTGTAGGATGTTAAGGGCAGCCCTTCAGAAATACCTCACATAACGAAGTGACATAGCACACGTTCTGCCTGAACTATAGACAAGAGTAGATGGGTTGGCACTGCCCAGGGCACCCAAGTCCCTAAGTTGCACTGCTTGCCCCAAACCTCTAGGGGGTGGGTGTCAACCACAGAGGCTCAGGGGTTGGAACCCCAACATACTGGGTCTGGGGAGCCTTTGACCCTCTTAAACCTGTCCCCTCACCTCTTCTCACGGTGTAAGCACCTGGGGTGTACTTGGGCTGTGAAGTCACCCAGAAGTCACCCCAGCCTCCCGGGTAAGGAAGACTCACTCCTACGTGGCCCCAGGATGCCCCTGCCATTCTCGCCATGCTGTGGCCTGGCACACCTCTCTCGTGTCTCCGGGAAGCAGGAAGACGGCTCAAGGAGCCCCCTCTCCCTCCAGATCCTGGGCCGCCGTCTCGGTTCTGGTTTTCCAGGAGCTCACAGCTTCAAGGACGGATGCATTCTTTTCAGGGTGCATGCTTTTCTGGCTTCATGTCAGGCTCTCTGTGAGTCAGCACCTGCTGCACGCCTCCCTCCTGTCTCTGTCAAAGCCATTCCCTTTCTGGAGGCCCACCAGTCCCTGCGGCCGCATGCCAAGTGCCTCTCTTCTCCCATAAAGAGCAGGCACCACAGAAATGGCTTGACTCGAAGAATAAACAAATTAGCTCGGGGCACCAGGCCGGTCGATTGAGGGTGTGACATCCAGGTGTTGCCCAGGGAGGAGCAGCGCATTCCCCAATGCTGCTCAGTTACAGTTTCACCGTCTGGGAAAATCGCTTTTATACATGAAAACTGGGTCGCAAAATGTCCTGAATCTGCAACAACGGAGACCCCTGATGGGATGGGGTCACATGCAGGAAGGGAGCCATGACCTTGGGACTCTCTGGATATTCCAGGTCTCCCCCTAAAAAGGGCTGTGGCTGAGCCAGAGCTGCAGGAGATGACTAGCTGAATCTCCTAAATTGATGTCCAGGACATCTCAGCAGTAATTATCTATGGCTCAGGCTGTCTCTACCCGAGGCAGCTCAGTACTAATGTGCCCTGGGCATCCTTCCAACATGCTCCTCAAAATGAACTTGGGCTTTGTCCCACCAATTATCTACCGGCGCTGCTTATCCCAGAGGGAAGGAGGGGCTGGGACAGGATAGCGTCCCTGTTCCAGAATCCGTCTATCAGTCACTCAACAACCATTAATGCCTATTTGATTTACCCTGACCTTTAACCACCTGCTCTCTCAGGCTAATTGTCTCCTAATTGTCTCCATCTCTGTCTTCCTCTCTAATGTAGTCACTCTTTCCACAAAGATGTAATGAGCTTGAGAGGCAGTTCAGTTTGATAAAGAACAGACTCTGGAGCCAGGTTTTCTGGGTGTGAAGCCCAGCTCTTTTACTGACGAGCTCTGGGATCCTGGGCAGACTTCACATTGGACGCCTCGTCTGTGAACTGGACATAATCAGATACTCGTGGAGTTATTGCAGAGAGCAGAAGAGTTAAAAATGTCACCAGCTTTGGAGGGTTTCTGGCACACAGCACTGTAGATGCTGTATTTGCTATTAAAATAGTAATTGTTACTATGTTTAAAGCACAGTGCTAGGCTTTAAACCAGTGGTTCTCAACCTTCTGGCCCTTTAAATACAGTTCCTCATGTTATGACCCAACCATGAAATTATTTTCATTGCTACTTCATAACTGTAATGTTGCTACTGTTATGAATCGTAATGTAAATATCTGATATGCAGGATGGTCTTAGGCGACCCCTGTGAAAGGGTCGTTCGACCGCCAAAGGGGTCGCAACCCAGAGGTTGAGAACCGCAGCTCTTAACAGTGACCAGCATAGAATTCCACTTGCTTTCACGGACCTCACATCTTAGCAGGAGGCCGCATCTCCGATCATGATGGGTGGAGGGAGGTAGAAGCCCAGGGGCTGGGAGGGATGCAATGGGGCAGGGGCACCTGAGCCGGACTGAGACGTCAGGGAAGGCCCCCTTACGGGAAAAGCTTTGAGTTGAGTTTCAAAGGATGAATGGGAGTTGGCTGGGCGAACAGTTGGGGGAGAAGAGACAGCCGGTGAGGCCTGAGGCAGGAAGGAGCCTCTGAGGGAGTGAAAGGCGGTTGTTAGCGGAGTTTGCGGAGATCCCCAAAGTGGGGGCAGGAGGTGACCTGGGGCAGCCAAGAGACCACTGGCCCGGCAGGTGTGGCTCAGGGTTTGAGTGCCGATCCATGAAGCAGGAGGCCACGGTTCGATTCCCGGCCAGGGCACATGCCCTGGTGGCCAGCTTGACCCCCAGTGTGGGGAGTGCAGGAGGCAGCTGATCAATGACTCTCTCCCTCTCCCATCCTCTCTGAAATTAAAAAGTATATATATTTTTAAAGGGGACACCAGTGTGGCCCACATAAAAGTAGATACAACACCAAAGGCACAACAGGAAAGAAATAACTGATAAGCTGGACTCACTGAAAACGCCTGCTCTGTGAGAGACAATGTCAAGCGAGTGAGAAGACAAGCCGCAGGCTGGGAGAAAATCTTTGCGAAAGACATATCTGGTAAAGCACTGTTACCGGAAATATGCAAAGAACTCTTATAATTCAAAATAAGAAAGCAAACAACCTGATTAGAAAATGACCTGAACAAACATCTCACCAAAGAAGAAATGCAGATGGCAAACAAGCATACGAGAAGATGTTCCCCATTATCTGCTGTCAGGGAAACGCAAATTAAAACAAGAGCTACCACTAGACACCCCTCAGAATGGTCAAAATCCAGACGCTGGCAACACTAGGTGCTGGCAAGGACGTGGACCAATGGGAACTCTCACTCCTTGCCGGTGGGAATGGGAAATGCCACTTAGGAAGACAGGGGGTGGTTCCTTGCAAAAATAAAACTCCACCATGCCATCAGTCTCGCCACTTGGTATTAACTCGAGGGAGTTAAAAACCTGCACGTGCATGTTGACAGCAGCTTTACTCAGATTCGCCAAAACTTGGAAACACACAAGCTTTCTAACCTGCCTTCAGTAGGTACATGGATAAAGTGGCATCTAGACAGCGGAATATTATTCAGCACTAAAAAGAAAGGAGCTGTCGCCCTAATGGGTTTGGCTCAGTGGATAGAGCGTCGGCCTGCAGACTCAAGGGTCCCAGGTTGGATTCCGGTCAAGGGCATGTACCTTGGTTGTGGGCACATCCCCAGTAGGGAGTGTGCAGGAGGCAGCTGATCGATGTTTCTCTCTCATCGATGTTTCTAACTCTCTATCCCTCTCCCTTCCTTTCTGTAAAAAATCAACAAGATATATTAAAAAAAAATGAGCTGTCAAATCATAAAAACACATGGAGGTATATTACATGCATATTACTAAGTGAAAGAAGCCCATCTGAAAAAGTTACCTACTGCAGGACATTCTGGAAAAGGTAAAAGTATCAGTGGTTGCCAAAGGGATGGGGAGGGGGTGCGGTAAAATAGGTGGAACATGGAAGGTTATACGTGTCAAAACCCACAGAATGTACAACAGCAGGAGGGGCCTAATGTGAGCTATGGGCTTTGGGTGACAATGATGCACCAGGGTAGGTTCATTAATTGTGACAAATGTACCGCTCTGGTGAGGAACGCGGGTAGTGGGGGGAGCCGAGCCTGTGTTGGGGCAGGATATACGGGAACTCTCTGTACTTTCTGTTCATTTTGCTGTGAACCTAAAACTGCTCTAAAATAAAGTCTATTTTTTACAAAGGAGGAAAAAAAGTCGACCAAGGCAGCAATGGTGGCAAAGGAAGGGAGACAAGTTGCAAACGTGATGAATGATGAGCAGGGGGTAAGGGAGAAAGGAGGGTTGAGGATGCCTCCTTGGCTTGGCCCCAGGCCCTGGGTTTGGGGAGGTGACTCACTGGGGGTGTTGCAGGAGGAGGGGCCTGGGACCGTGAGGAGACCAGTTCTGCCTTAAACATTCTGGGTCTGGGGAGCGTATGCAATGCCCAGGCGGGAGTGTCCAGCGGGCATTTAAATTCACGGCTCCAAGGCTCAAAGAGGAGGTGAGGATGTGGGAGGCATCCGCATATAAAAGACGGGGTAAGCTAGGAGAGTGGAGAGACCGCCCGGGACAACGGGAAGAGACAGAGTAACAGTGCCAGTCCCTTCCTGTGTACCCCAGCCACCCCTCTCCGCCCTCCCTCTGAACCCCAACATGGTGCCTCCTTACCAATCCCCATCAAAATGCAGGCAGCTGGGGCTTCCCCTTAGGAAGAGAAGCCTTGGTCAGACTTCAGAGTACATCGCTCAGGTGTGTGTGGGTTTGGCAGGCTGAGCGTAGAGATGGAGAGAGGGGGGTGCTGGGGAAATTTCTGAGGCGCGCTGGAGCAACCCAAAGGAGAGACCCGAGAAAGAGGCTGATAGCTCCCGAGTTAAGCCAGGAGGTTATTAAGAAGCAGAGTCTTGCCATAACCGGTTTGGCTCAGTGAATAGAGCGTCGGCCTGCAGACTGAAGGGTCCCGGGTTCGATTCCGGTTAAGGGCATGTACCTTGGTTGTGGGCACATCCCCAGTGGGGGGTGTGCAGGAGGCAGCTGATCGATGTTTCTCTCTCATCGATGTTTCTAACTCTCTATCCCTCTTCCTTCCTCTCTGTAAAAAAGTCAATAAAATATATATTTTAAAAAAAAAGAAGCAGAGTCTTGGGCAGCAGAGAGGGGGGATCTCTGTGCCCGAAAGGGGAGGGGCGTGATATACACAGTCTCCAGGAGCACAAGCAGCCACGGGCAGGTGCTTGTTACGAGCTGTAAGTTCCAACATAGTAAACAACTTAACAGGCCCACCTATCTCGCTGTAAGAACATTCGTTTCAGGTGCTATGGGCCCACCCCTCCTGAGTGACTAGGAGTCATAGAGAGCAACTTGCTCCGTAAGATGGCAATGAGCCCGGCCAGCGTGGCTCAGTGGTTGGGCATCAAGGTTCGATCCCCGATCAGGGCACGTGCCCAGGTTGTGGGCTCGATCCCCAGTGGGGGGCGTGCAGGAGGCAGCCGATTGATGAGTCCCTCTCATCACTGATGGTTCTATCTCTCTCTCCCTCTCCCTTCCTCTCTGAAATCAATAAAAATATATTTTTTAAAAAGATGGCATCAGAAACCATTTTGCCTGACTTTGAGAGACAAAGGAAATATGGTACCTGGAGGGGAAGAGGAGGAGAACAAACAGAAGGGAGAGAGGCGGGTGAGGAGCTGGCCCCGTAGGAATACTGCTGACTTTATTTTTTTACTTCTGGAAGCTAGCATTTCCCTACAGCGGGGGAGGGAACTTCTTAACAAACACATGAATATCAGTGTGAGTGCAGCTATAAACGTGGACGGCAGGAGGGGCGGAGAACTGGATGTGAGACAGATGCAAACGCAGACGGAGACGTGTGGTACCCTCACATCTTAACATGGCAGAGAAATGGGGGAAAGGTCTAAAGCAAGCCAGCCACCCTCCTGCTGCCCTAATGAGTCTCATTTCACTTTCTTGTCCATATACACGTGCGCATACAATTTTACCTCACTCTAATCTTAAAGAAGATGGAACTCTGTATCTCGACCCCCCCCCAACCACACACACACACACACACACACAGAGAGAGAGAGAGAGAGAGAGGCAAGCCCCTCTGTAGTCCCTGCCTCAGCAGCAAAGTTCTAGACCACAGACAGCAAATGCCTTGCCAGGCATCTCTCCTCCTGGCAATTCCCCCTCCCCATGGTCCCCACCGCAGTCCCCACCCTCCATCCTTCCCACTGCCCCCCCTAAACCCCCACCTGGGCCCAGCTCTTTGCACTTGTCCTCAAATCAGTTTCCCGATCCTGTTCCTCCGAGGCCCTCACTGTCCCTCTCTGGTCTAGTCACTGGCTCCTTGGTTCCGGGGCGCAGCCTCCTCCCAGGACTAGGGCATTTCTGCTTTCTCTGAGAAGTGGCCCCGCCCAATTACTTGGTCCACGGTGTCTGGCAGGTCTTCTCACAGTAACAGTTCCTGGGCACTCCCTCCTGTTCCCTGACCTGAGGGGCTGGGAGAGCGGGGGCTTTTCCACGTCTGTGTGGGATCCGTTTGACTGACTGCATTACATCCCGTCCACAAGGTGCCCCCTGCCTAACCATCGCCAGGGTTGAAACTGCTGGGCAATTACTTTAAAAAGGCGAGTGCTTTGGGGGTGAAATGGGGAACATCTGTAACAATGTCAACAACACAAATAAAATATTATTTAAAACATAAATAAAGCAGAGGGGGCTCCACCCACCGGAAGTGCTCCCTGTGAGCCTGGGGAGGGCACGCCTCCACGACATGCTGCACTGTCTGCTCTGCAGAGACCCTGTGAACACGGTGTTTACCTGGATCCTGCCTTCCCTGCCCCATCTCCCCGCAGCCCCAGGGAAGCATGGGCAGGGTCCCCATGCCAGGGCAGATGGGTCACTGTCATTGGATTTGCCACATCACTTCATAACCTGCCTTAGAACCGCCCCGCCCCTGGTAACCCGCGAGTATCCTAAGGGCTGGGTCAGGTTCTCATTGCCTCTCTCCACCCGGCGCTCGGCACGGCACCTGGCACACCGTGGTGTGAATAAGCAGAGCAAACCCTGAGGGAGCGCTTGCTTTCTGCCAGGCACAGTGCTGCACGTGTATTAATAGCCTAAGAGGTCAATGTCACCGGTACTCCCCTGGTATAGGCGCTCCGCCTGCAGCCCAGAGAGGTGCATTAACATGCCCACAGCCACACAGGTAAGAGGGACTCGACTGGTTTTCAGGCTCCTGGGTTTCTTTGTAGATGAAACATCCCTGAAATGTTTGTGTAGCCCCACAAAGCTGGCCAGGCCTGGGAGGGACGACTCAGAGGACTCAATGCCACTGGCTCTGCTTTGCTGAGCAATAGGGGCTTCAAAATATTTAGAGTCCCCCCACCACCAGCACCACCACCCCCAGGTGAAATAAACGTTTTACATAAACGTTTAAAAGCAATTTCCTAGCAAATACCTTTTTAGGGCAAGTATCATTCTTATTTCCGGTAAAGAAACTGACACCCAGAGAGAAACCCCGGCATAACTGAGTATCCCGTGTGTGTGTCCACGGCAGGAACACCGTCACATAAAAGTCGGTTGGTTCTAGGTCCTGCACCCAGCAAAGATTATTTTCTAGTAAGTGATAATATTCTGGGGGTGAGAATTCTTATACTTCGGTAGTGGGAGGAGAGGCGATTAAATCAGCCTCTCTGAAGAGTCATTTAACAATACCCGGGGCCTTAAAATGCTCACTCTTAGATCCAGTAATTGACTTTATAGAATTTATTCCTGGTAGAACATCTTAATTCAGAGATATGCTCATTGTTCATTGCAGCTTTATTTGTAATGGTGAAAAATGGAAACAACTTAAATATCCAACCATTCATTGCCAAGCGGTTACATAAATTATGATATTCATATCATAGAATAATATATGTAGCCCTTAAAATTATGCTCCTGAAGATTATTTAATAACACAGGGAAATGCTCGTTTTGTTAACTGAACGACCAGAGTCTAAAAATTTTGAAATATGTACGAGCACAGAAAAAGGCTGCAGGGAGATACATCACGTCTTTAACTGGGGCTGTCTCTAGGGAGCATGATCACAGCTAGTTTTGTTTTCCTCGTTTTTAAAAGTATTTTCCAATTTTTCTACAATAAAACATGTATTGCTCTCTTTTTTTAACTGATTAAGTTATTGCATATGTGTCCTTATCCCCACATTACCCCCTTTCCCCCCCACTCATGCCCTCACCCCCCTGTTGTCTGTGTCCATTGGTTAGGCCTATATGCTTGCATATAAGTCCTTTGGTTGATCTCTCCCCCTTACTCCCACCCTCCCCTACCTTCCCTATGTATTGCTCTTATAATTAGGAAGAATTCATACTAAAAAGTAGTCCTTAAATCAGAATTGAGGACAATGTAGGTTTATTCATTCATCCAATATATATAGAGGGAGAGAGAGAGAGAGAGACAGAGAGAGAGACAGAGAGAGAGAGAGAGAGAGAGAGAAAACCTTCATGAACAAAAGAAATAGAAATCCTGCGAAAGGGCCTCATTACTAATAGTTAAATCGCTTCCAGTTGCTGAGAGCCCATTGGACAAGTACTAGATGTCTTACAATTTGGATGTCATAATCTCTGCACAACACCCCAAAGAAATATGGTCAAGGTCCCATGGCTGTTGGCAGGGCCAGAGCCAACCAGGTCTATTAACCCTGAGAACCCATGACCTGTCTCCCCTGCTCCCTGCCTCAGAGACAGAGGATTGGTGAGCGCAAGAAGCAGGTGGACAGGGATCATTCCAGAACCGCGTGAGGTGGCAAACAGAGGTCACCAAGGAATCGTTTGGGGTTGAGCGAGCCAGATAGTAGAAGGGAACATGCAGAGGACAAAGTAGGCCACAGACCGGGCGTCGGCTGGAGGACCAAGGGGAAGTGTTTGCAGTGTCAGGGCAGGTGGTGGGGTTATGGGTCAGGGCCATGGTCACAGTAGTGCTCTGAGCTCCCGCCTGGAAGGAAGGACGAGGGAGGTGAGGCATCGAGGAAAAAGCCAAACTGGTTCAGAAATGGGGATCAGAGTGCTTTCCTGCAGGTTGGAATGGCTGCCGCTTCAGCCAGAAGGGGGCGCACGCTGCCCAGAGGTAAGTCCATCAGGGGAGGTTCAGAGGCCAGAGCGAGTGCGAAGGAGACTGTGCTTATGCTGCAGACCAGTCCAGGGGGCGGGGAGGACCGGGCAGAGGAAACCAACAGGAAGTGCTGGAGAAGCCGGGGCAGGTGGGGTGCAGGAATGCACGGCCCCGGAGGCGAAGCTGGAACTGGGGATAGCTGGTTAGCTTTGCAGACACAATTAGGTGACAAGCCTGCAGCGGAGCACGCCGGGCAGCGCGTGCCCAGGAGACGGGGTGGACTCTGCACGTCCAGCAGCTGGCCGCCAGGTAAATGCTCCGCTCAGAGCCCAGGTCCCGCTCGGATGGTGACCCCCTGGCCCCTTCAGCGGCAGCGGCAGAGGCTCATCCGTGGAGAAACACGAGGGCAGCCTGAACAGATCCCCACTCACAACCTGGCCGTTTGCTTTGGCTCAGACATTGTGTCCTGGGGGGCAGCGAGACTTCTAGGGGAAAGCACGGGGCTAGAAGCCCAGAGGCCGGGTTCGAGTCCCAGGTCTGCTGTATATCTCAGGAATGGACCGTGTCCATAACCCCCAGGCTTCCTTGTCCTCGATTGTCGGGTAAAGATGGCAGAGCCCACCACCCGCTCCTGAGATGTCAGTGCTCTGGGCCCTGGGTGTCCCCTGCCACACGGAGGAGGTGGTAACAGCACCGACGTCTCAGGGTGAGAGCTCAGCGAGATACACAAAAGTCCTGGGGAAAAGCCTGGCGCGGAGTAAAGACTCCATGCTGTCGCTGTCGCTGCTGCTGGATTTGGGCTAATTTGAGATAATGGACGTGCAGGTGCTTAGAGAAACACAAAGGAAGCGCTTCCTGTTCAAGCCAAAGGAGTTTCCATTCTTCCTTCTTCCCGCCTGTCGTTCTTCAAATGCGCCCCACACCAGCAGCTGCAGCACTGCACGGACCTGTACAATCACCCCAAAACCCTGCCTCCAGCTCCCCCTCTCCCCCAGGCTCTGCCGGGTCTGAAGCCCCCTCACCTGGCTGACTGGCTCCCACCTGCCCCACAAAGCCCCGCCCCCCGCCCTGACACCGCCCCCCACTGGGCGGGGCTGCTCCTGGGGCTTCGCCAGCACCTGTGCTGACACCTACCTGCACACACCGCAGTCTTCTGTGTTTTCAGGTTTTGCTTCGTTTTGTATTTTTTTTTTAGTCTCTTGCTCCCAAAACCCCTGGGTCCCCAATTATGCGCTCCTTGTGCACCGGACGGGGTGAGTAATGCGTCTTCGCATCCCCGGCATCCAGTGAGTGAAGTCTGGGCCTGTTGTCAGCCCAGTACATGAGTGTGGATTGGAATGGATGGGTCAATACGGTAGCGCATGTGAAGTCACTCTGACAGTCTTAAGCGGTTATCATTATTAATATTCCACAAGTAGTCCTGGCTCACCGGCTACTCTGCAAGGCCTCTACCAGGTGCCTTCCACGGTGCGTAATGGAGTCCCTGCCCTCCAGGAGTGGGCGGGGAATAAAGAAGCCCTGGTGTAACTGTGCTTCCTGTTAACCACGGTAACAAACATATCAACATAAAGATGTTCTATGAAAGCGGTCTAGGCCCCATTGGAAGTGCAGGCAGGACCCTCCTCCCTCCTCTCCTCTTGCACCAGTCCCACCTGGTTCTGCAACCTGGGAGCATCCCCTGTGCGTTGTCCTCCAAGGCCACAGCTGAGAGTGGGAGGACTGGGCCATGCGGGGAGGGGCTAAACGGGTAGGAGTGCGGAGGAGAGAGTGGAGAGTTGGGGAATGAGGGAGCAGGCACCTAGGACATCCTAGGACACCTTTGTCCTTGTGCAGCACCAGGAGAGGGACCCGCTGCCTCTGCAGGGGGCGGGGCTGAGCTCTGGTGCCCTGCTCTTGGCCGGCGGGGCCTCTGGCCTCTGGGCAGGCTTCCCATCCTCACAGCTGGCTTCCTCCCACACACAGCTGTGCTTCTTCAAGAACACCTTTCACCACCGCAAGAGTCATTTCTCTTTAAAGCCCCCATTTGGTCTGTTGGAGAAATTCACATTCCTCCAACCGTCACAACATTCTCTCGCAAGGACTCAGAACCCCGGCCTTACATGGCAAATAGAGCATTTGTCCTCCATCCTTCACTTTACAAGCCTCCCTCAGATTGAGCAAAAACATTTCATCTGCCCTGGAGAGGAAGGTAGGGGTGGGGTGAGGTGGGGGATAAGGAGATTCTGCCACAGCGTGAGAATGAAGAGCATCAAGCATTATTAATGTGATGCTCTTCCCAAGGAATTAACACAAACAGCCCCTCTCTCCTGTCTGGCACTCAGTAAATATTTGTAGAATGAATGAGTGTTAACAGCATGTAAGTCTGTCTTTCCTGCTCTGAAAAGGTATAAAGTCCATGCAGCCAAATCAGCATTCGGTGTAGCTTGTATACAGTCTTTGTTTGGAATCTCAGGCCAAGGTGAGAAAAGTATCTGTTGGGGGGAAAAAGTGCGTGTCCATTTGGGACCATCTGTTTTCTGCATTGGGGAGGGGCAGGGCGACCTGGGTTAATGTTGGGGACTGGCGAATGGCCACACCTTCCTCCAAACGCAGTTCTCTGGTTCCACAAAGCAGGGGTAGGCGGCCCGTCCTCCGTGGAACTCTGACGATCGACCACGCTGTCTGTGCAGGAAAGAAGGGGCGGCTCCCGCAGAACAGATTCTGGCCTCTGCTGGGCCCTGTAGCCCATTGCCGATGTTTACTCTCTCCCTAATGCGCGACTCACCTGCCTGTCCTTGGTTAGATTTCTGCAGGAGAATCACATGCAGACCCTTCTCGCTACCTGCAGCTGAGAGATTCCAGGGACAATGGTTTCTGAGTAAATTACCTGAGGGCAGAAGGGTCCACATGGGAGCCGGGTAGCAGGGAGCAGGGACAGAGGTGGGAATGGGTGGCTTGCGCATTCATCACAAAGCAATCGATGGATGACAAGGGGCCCTAGAGCCACTGGGTCTGTCCAGCCAACTCAACAGAGGGAATGTCACGCTTGCCAGGAAACTCCCATCCATCACCAAGACACCCACTAACCCGACTTCCATGTGCCCGCACCCCTGAGCCCCGGCTCGCAGAGATGCTGTGCCAGCCTGGCTCGTTGTCCTGACCCTCCAGGCCATCCCAGCCTCCGCAGACCCTGTCTCACTGGCCGCAGCCAGGCGTCTCCTTGCCCAGACGGTGCAGAGGAGGGCGTGGCTTTGGTGGGTGGACCCCTCTTTCTGTGCCTGCACCTCCCCTGGTTACTTAGGGTCCAAGGACAGAGGCCTTGGGCTCACTTCTCCCCCCGGACGAACTGCCTTTACTCATCTGACCCTCCCCAGCTGCTTCCTGCTCCTGTCAGATCTCCCCTCACCCCTCAGTCTGCTGAGCAGAGCCCCCACTCTCACCTTCTCCCACTCCTCTCTGGCCAGGCCCTAACCCTGGCGTCAAAACCTGTTCCCAGTTCCGATGAACTTGTTTCTGATATGATTTTCATTGCAAGCGTGCTATGGCCTCCACATCAAGAGCTGGGTTGGCAAAGGCCCGCTGCCTCTCCCATCTGACCATTCCACTGCTAAGGGTCGGAAACCAACAGAGGCACAGCTTTTAAAGGCACAGTGCTGCCTGCCCAGCGAGCGGAAGGGCACATGCCCCACAGCTTTGGGTTTCAACAAGTTGGACATCCCATCAGGGCCCCAAAGAAGGCTGTGCATCAAAGGAAAAACCAGCAGTTCTCCTCATTTGAATAAACCAGGAAGAAAGGGACTGCAATTGCTTATTATAATCATTTGAAACTAGGTTCAGATCATCTGAAGAGACGGAGCATGGATGGTAGAAATGACCAGTATCAAAACCACAAATAGCATGACCTTGGTGGCCGGTCTGGAGTTACAGTGCTGTTGACACTCACCTTCTTCCTTCAGATTTCCCTCCTGGGTTTTAGAGGAATCTTTCACATGATTCATCCAAGCACCCGCAGGAAGAATATTTAAATAAAGACTTGAACGTAGATTTGCAACCAGTGCGCCACAAGGATTTTTAAAACATGCAATCCCTGGCTACTTAGTCAGGGGCCCTGACCTCTTTTCCCTCAGATTGTCCAATAAAACAATGACAACAGCCAACACAATAGCTGCCCGGTGTGAATGAACCAGAAGCATCCCTTTTTCTTTCTGTCAGATGGGCAAAAGATGAAATAGGTTTTGTGGCGAGTGGCAGGATTTTAGCAGTTGGTTTGTGTGTGCCATGACATGAGACAATGTTGAAAGTCACTGACCTTATCCTCGGGCAGATTCAATTGCTGTTTTAAAAGCAAAGGGACCTTCCTCTAAGATTGTACAGGTTCCTGGTGCCCTCTGGTGGAAGATAGAGGGTACACCTGCTGGTTGGAGGCTAGACATTTGATTGATCGCTCATGTTGGAGGTGGAAGCAATAAGAGGAAGTATCAGGTGCTAAGCACCGCACATGCGTTACCTCATTTGTCCACCACGCTCTGTTTTCCAGATCAGGGAGCTGAGGCTGAGACATTAGGGTCACCCAGCAAGTAGCTAACTGGCAACCCCAATTCAGTGCCAAGATTCCTAAAGTCCTGGCTACAAGCATTAGAGAGAGAAAAAAAGCAGGGGAGAGGGAGGGGGGGGGGGGGGGGGGGAGGAGGAGGAGGAGGAGGAGGAGGAGGAGGAGGAGAAAGCAGATGCAATTATCTCCCAATGTGTCCCATACTTAGGTAGCAGCTTTCCCCAGTTTTGAGCAGTGTACTTTGCTGGAGTTTGAGTTAAGAGTGAGTGTGCCGGAAGTTTCCCATGTCTTTAATTTGATTCAAATGCAGGCTTCCTTCCTAGTGATTTGTTTGTTTGTTTGTTTGTTTTCAGAGAGGGAGGGGGAGAGATAGAAACATCAATGATGAGAGAGAATCATCACTGGGGATTAAGCCTGCAACCTGGGCATGTGCCCTGACCAGGAATCGAACCCTGACCTCCTGGTTCATGGGTTGACTCTCAACTACTGAGCCACACTGGCCAGACTGCTAGTGATTCTTTAAAAGGTTCCTGATCAAGGGGAAAGAGCTGCAGAGTGAGAAGAGGCAAGATGGTCCCTAAGCCAAGCAATGCTTAAAACTTCCCCTCTTTGTCAAGTGGGGGTGTTGAAGATGATCTGTAAGGACAATGTAAACATAAAGATATTTGTGGAGAGCGGCACAGTGTTTGGACAGGTTCAAGCCTCAGACTAATGAGAGGGCACAGTCCTCTCATGGCCACGTGCAAGTCCCAGCTTGGAGGGCAGAGTCCTCCCAGCACAATTATAGCCAACAGCTGTAGTTGTAAGCTTGAACCTATGGTCTGAACACGTGGCCCCACGTGCCTGAGTGATGTGGGCTTGATAGAGTTCAGGTGCATGTAATTGAGTAGGATCGAAACCCACGAGAATGTTGTAAACATCTTGATCTCGTCCTTACTTTGCCTCGTGGAATCTGGCTATAAAATAAAGACACGGGTTTCAGGCCATGGCGCTGTCGCTAGCTCTCCATCAGAGAGGCTCTCCATCGATATTTTTTGTACGCTTTGCCCTAAATCTGAAATGGCTTCTCACTCCTCTCCCCTTTCTCCATCATGAAAGGTTTTCTGTGTGGGCAGAACCATGTGAGGTTTTGCCTAGGTGACACCTCGGAGTCCAGCAGAACCAAACAACCCAGCCCTAATCCCAAGACCTTGTCTCTAGCAATGTCCCACTGTCCCTCTCCCTCCCCTAGCTGTCCATCATGGTGTGACTACACAGTGGTGCTGAGTGCGGCTCCTCCGCCAGCAACACCAGCCTGAGTCACCTGAGGACCCGGTAGGAATGCGGATGCTCGGGCCCACCCAGACCTACTGGCCGCAACCGCTGGAAACGGGGCCCAGCGGTCTGCGGGCAGCACCCTCCAGTGGTTCTGATGCTGAGGGTTGAGAGCTGCTGCTCTGTAACAGGGGTCTTCACCTGGGTCCTCAGAGGGTTTAGGGGTAGAGAAGTTTTTTGGGTTTGCATATAACATGGGACATGTATATACCCTTACCCTGGAGAGAGGAAGCAGAGCAGCCGCCTGTTGACCCCACACAAGTTATGAACCACTGCTCTGCTGACTGTTTCCTGGTAAACACCCCCTTCTTTGGGGTTTTTGACGTAAACACGATGGTTTGACCATGGACTGACTGTGCTTCTTAGTGACCTTGGACAAGTCATTTATTTCTCTAAGCCTTCAACACCACAGGGAATAATAGATGGCAAGTCAGCACCTACTAAGTGTTCAGTCAGTACCTACTAAGTGTTCAGTCAGTACCTACTAAGTGTTCAGTCAATGGTATCTATGACTATTCTTCCCAGGCCCGCGGGCATGGCCTTAGGACTATCATTTACAGCTCAGAGAGCTGCACAGCCTAATCGTTCTGGCCAGCACTCCAGTCTATTCTTAACCATACAACCAGAATGACCTTTCAAAATGCAAATAAGGCCACATCACACCCCTGCTTAGAATCCTTCCGTGGTTTCCGTGGTTCTCCACTGCCAAAGGTTCAAATTAATTAGCTTGGCATGTCACACCCTCACCGCCAGTCCCTCAGCACTCCAGCCCCATCTCTGGTCGCTTCTCCAACCTCGTCCTTACCTCCATGACACGGAACTTACCCTTCTCCCATCGAGCCTCTCTCCTGCAGGCAGTCCTCTCCTCTGCTGCTTCCTCTGTCCACGTGGAAAGTGTCTGGTCCCTAACTCCACTGCTGACCACAGGCAACCAAAGGAAGTTTCCGTACTCCCTGTGGGATTCCCAGTACCCAGCAAGCTCTATCAGTGGTTCTCAACCTTCCTAATGCCACGACCGAATTAATTAGCTTGGCATGTCACACCCTCACCGCCAACCCCCTCAGACCTCCAGCCCCATCTCTGGTTGCTTCTCCAACCTCGTCCTTACCTCCATGACACGGAACTTACCCTTCTCCCATCGAGCCTCTCTCCTGCAGGCAGTCCTCTCCTCTGCTGCTTCCTCCATCCACGTGTTAAGTCTCTGGTCCCTAACTCCACTGCTGACCACAGGCAACCGGAGGGAGGTTCCTTACTCCCTGTGGGATTCCCAGTACCCAGCAAGCTCTAGCTCTTAGGTCATTGAACGAATTCCATTCCTGTCCTTTATTTTGAGGAGGAAAGAAAGCAAAAGGAAAACTTACTCAAACGAGTTCAAGGTTGGGGATGTCTGTAGCCAGGCTTTCCCTGGATCCCCAGGCCTGTAATGACCTGAAATCTCTCTAGTAGCACTAATTCTTTTTACACCTTTAGAGGTTGGATTTGTGGCTCATTGAAAGAATTCCATTCCTGTCCTTTATTTTGAGGAGGAAAGAAAGCAAAAGGAAAACTTACTCAAACGAGTTTAAGGTTGGGGATGTCTGTAGCCAGGCTTTCCCTGGATCCCCAGGCCTGTAATGACCTGAAATCTCTCTAGTAGCACTAATTCTTTTTACACCTTTAGAGGTTGGATTTGTGCAAATTCTAGCAAATACTTAATAGGCAATTTGTCTACTGTCACTAGTTTTAGCTTGCCTTTCGGGCCTGAAGACTACCTTCAACAAAGATGCTAAATCCGCAGCCCCAAGGTGAGGAGAATGCAAAAGCCCAGGAAACATGTGATGCAGTTGGAACCATTAAAAAGTGCCTTAAAGAAGTCATCCATGTGGGCAGAGCTGTGACAAGGAAGCTGGCCTCATCCTTGTCTCTAATGCTCCTCCTGCTTTTCATTTTTAAAATGCTACCCCTGCTATGTCCAATATCACACCCCCCACCACACCCCCAGGGCCTCCTCACACAGGAATATACTACATATTTCTTTTTGTTTTCCTTTTAAACAAGAAATGTATCTACACAAGAAGCTTGACTTGAAGGGAAAACTATCTAGGATCCATTTCTCTTAGAGTAATTTATCCCTGAAGGCAGACTGCCCTACATGTAGCAGCTTTGTACAGTTAATTACAAAATTGTCCTTGGTTTTACAATGAGTTCAGTGCAGACTTGGCCTAGAGAGGGCTCGCCTTAAATCACTCCAGAAATCATGCAGGTCCTCTGTATTCTCTCATTTTCAAGGTCTCTTGGGGGCAAGTGGGAACCAACACACACAAAAAAACATTAAAATTCTCCAATTGAACAAGGTATGCAAGGATTTTTATGTTGCTCTTTTTTTGAGCAAAATAACTTACTGGATATAAAGATAAGCGCTGAATGAGCATGTCACTAGGTGGGGGGAGGGGGGATTTTCACAGAAACAGTATTTCAGTATTTTGCCCCATCCCATCTCCATTTGATGGTGATTAAAACATACCATTGGCCATTTAGTTTTAAAAATGCACATGCTTGTGCGCACACATCAGCCACTTTATGTGCAATAAAGGAAAGGGCAAGAGGAGGATGAAAGCTCGCTATTCGGTCGTGGTCAGGAAGTGGCGGAACAGATTGCAGTTTTCTAATTGATTCTTCTTGTCTGGAGGAACCGAGCTCTGGAGTAGGGGGCAGTTCCCTTTTCGGAGCAGACACCTCCTGTCTGCTGCTGGAACACAATGGATCTTCACCTCCACTTCAGCTCTGCACTGTGTCTGCTTCATTGATTGCCTGCCCATCAAGTCAGAATCCCACCTGCCTCATCCACAGACCCTGTCCTTCACAATAGGCTTTCATTAGTTAACTACATGGTGTGTGCCTCTTAATCTTTTTTATTGATTTTTTTAGAGAAAGGAAGGGAGAGGGATAGAAACATTGATGAGAGAAAACATTATTGAGTGGCTGCCTCCTGCATGCCTCCTACTGGGGATTGAGCCTACAACCCACAACCCGGACATGTGCCCTGACCAGGAATTGAACCAGTGACCTCTTGGGTCCTGGGTCAATGCTCAATCACTGAGCCATGTTCGCCAGGCTTTTTTTTTTCTTTGAGTGGAAGGGAGGAGGAGTCAGAGAGAAACATTGACGTGAGCGTGACACATCGATTGTTTGCTTCCCCCATACACCCCAACGGGGGCCTGTGCCCTTGACTGGAATTGAACCCAGGACTCTTCAGTCCATGGGCCAATTCTCTATCCACTGAGCAAATCAGCTAAGGCTGTGACTCTTAAACTGCACCATCGACCCATCCTGCCCCACAACCTTCAAATTAGTATGATCCTTGTGCTCAGTCTTGACTCCTTCCCTGGGCTTTTCGGGCGCCGGCATCTCCTCAGCTGCGGCTTCACAAGAGGTACCAGGTCCGCACGGAGTGAGCTCACAAGCAGCACCAGGAGCCCAGGTGGTGCCATCCCCACGGCAGCCGAGGAAGGGTGCCTCCAACAGTGTGCAGCGGGCACCAACCTGCAACTACTATGTGTGGCCATAAGCTCAGGACAGCTGGCCAGACCTTCACGCATCTCAATGGGCTCAGTGCTAAGGGAACAGCCTTCTGAAGGCACGTGGGCCAGCAAGCTCTTTGTGGGAAGGCTCACCTTCCTGGTATCCCTCCAAAGAACAGAACCTGAAGGCCACAGACCAGTGGCTTCCATGTAGCTCCTGAAAGTGAACACAAAATGTTGTTTTATGAGATTTCTTAAACGTCATTCCCTTTTCAAAGGGGGCTATAATCCCCAAAAGTTTAAGGACCACTGCTACAGTCCCTAGCACAGTAGTTCTCAACCTTGGCTGCACATTAGAATCACCTGGGAATCTTTTAAAATCCTGATTTCTGGGCCTCATCCTCCGGGAATTCTGTTTGT
>NW_005371683.1:2533481-2571896 GCF_000412655.1 Myotis brandtii
TTTCCGGTGGATGAGGCCCAGAAATCAGGATTTAAAAGATTCCCAGGTGATTCTAATGTGCAGCCAAGGTTGAGAACCACTGCCCTAGCAGATGCTAAGCAAGTGATTACTGAGCACTTTGTGACAAACCCTCAGTACCTTGGCACTTGACACAATTCACCTGACACCTCTTTGTAAACTCGAGACAAATCCGTCCTCTCACCACGTGAAACCTCTTCAATAGCAAAGCGCGTGGACAAGCTGATATGATCGTGGACTCAGAAGAGTTCTTCACACACGTGTGCCTGGGGCTTGCTGAAACCACTCCGGACATGCAGGCACTCTATACTCTCTAGTTTTCAAGGTCTCTAAGGGGGGGAAAAACCTCCACAATTCAGTTAAAAAATATTCTGCAAATGTTTGAAGTTTACTTCAGGATTGGGAACCTAAAAATGAAATACAATGACTCTAAAGCTAACTGGGGGGAAATATCAAAAATTGTTTGACTATATAACAACTTCTATGGCAAAAGCTATTCTCTTCGTCCCCAAATCAGACCAAAGATCGTATGTCAAAACAGGAAATGAGATTTTGCTGTATACAAACAAAATTCCCTATTTCCCCAATAATGACACCACAAAATGGCAAAATAAAAATATTTATTACACAAAGCACAACAGAATCAACAGGTATTAAAAGCATTACATAGTGCAAAAACAAAAGACGCAGGGCTATTAACTCAGTGGACTTACAAAGACCAGGTGGGCACACGACAGTCTCCTTCCCTCGCTCCAGTGAGCTGGCCACTATTCGAAGCTATTTTGAATCGCCATTTTCTCCCACTTTATGAAAATCCCAGAGCTTGGTCTCCAAGGGCATAACAACTTCTAATATCTTATTCAAGGCAGTTATAGTTTAAGTTGCTCCCCCACGGTTAACAAACCAGGAGGTACTATGCGGTACAAAGAGAAAAACGGGTGTAAAAAGGTCGAGACTGGACTCACGGTGGTGGAATAATCTTACTCATCTCTGAGAGGCACTGAAGAGTGCCCAGCCTATAACCTACGGAGAGTCCCATCCACAGGCTGCTTAAGACCCTACCTTGCCAAGTGCCAAGGGGCCAGAAACGTTTCATTCCCTTTTGAATACACTGTCCACTACTTCTATACGGGGAAAAGAAAAAACCAAAGGAGACATTTTGATTCTTATTAAGAGAAAATGAAAAAACAATGGCACCTAGAGGGGAAAGATACAATCCCCCTGAAGAGGGAAGGCTGACCTCAATTTCTGAGCGCTGAGACATAGGGGAGCTCATTGCCCTGTTCCCCTATGGCACACACCAAGGGAACTGCTGTCACAAACTGTGTGACATCAGTAACTCTGATGTCACAGCTTCCCTTCCTTATTGCTAAAATCCACCAACGAACTGCAGCAGAAACATTCCGGGGACTGACTGGAAAAGCAGAATCTTATCTAAAGACGTGGTATACAGAAGGCCTTTGGTGTAAAAACAATACCCAAGAGTAGAGAATAACTTTGAGCTCCAAGGGAAAAATAGTAAGGGAGGAAGGAAGGGGAACTGTCTGCCACCAAACTAATCACTGCTAAGTCAACAGCGAACTAAAAACGCCTTACAATAAGAAATTAGATGCCCCGACAAACTCTTGGTGCTATAATAATATCAATTTTCAATAAAGCATTTGCCAAATTCCACCAACTGTTCTGAGAAAGGAACTGCTGATAGCACTATTTGGCCCTTTTAGATCTCTGACCCGTTCTGCCTCCAGGAAATGAGGAATTCTACTTGCTGTGCTCTGCTCCCGGATAAGGAAAACCATCTGCAGAAGTAGCACCTTGAATTTCAGATAAGCTACCGAGAAATACTGACCAGCTTTTCTGCAGATACAACTCTTTCTCTGTAACATGTTTAGCCATTCGAAAAGCTCTTGATAGAGGTACAGTAAATCAAAGTATAGATTTATTATATTTTCTTTAACAATGCTACATTCACCAGTAACGACATTAGTTGGGACTGCATGCTCACTGCATCAAAAGATCTTAAAATGCTCATGGGACATTCTCCCACAGAAGGAAAGAGATCTGGTAGCTCCCATAAAGGAAGGCTATAGCAATGGCAAACAAAAAAAGCTGTCAAAGAAAGGACATGTCAAAGCAATTCAGAAAAACGATCCCCAAATTAGGCCTGGGAAGCCACTTACTTGAACCACTCCCTCAGACACCCATTTTCAGTTTAGGGTCCTCAATATTTCTCCTCATATGCGAAACCACAACTCTGCTAATCACAAATCTGGGCAATTCCAACAAAGTCACCTCCACACGCCCGATGGCAGTGCAAAATCCCAGGCATCTGCCAATAGTGTGCGCTTCATTTGTGGCACAGGAAAGAGCATGCAGGTTCCCTTACCTTTTGACATGCAGATTTTAATCACAGCTAGTTTCTAACCACGCCCATTTTTAGCAAAAAAGTATCATCAATCCTGACATTGTGTGTGGACACATGGACACCCAACAATGGTAGAACCATCAATATGAGCTCTTCTTTAGAACATGGGTCTGAACAACTGAAGCAGATACTGACTAAACAGAAAACAAGGTTCACAGTATCTAAAGCCACATATACTTTCAGTTCACATAACTCTGTAGAATAAAAACCAGAGAGCTGGTTAACAAGACTCCTTTCTAAAGAGAACCAAGAGGTAACACTATAATAGCATTGTAGAACCCAAGACCTAACAGTCACCAACTTCTCATTAATGACTTCTCAAAGAAGCCAACAGTGCATTGAACTGGCATTTTAAAAGCTACAAACGATCATTACCTTTAAAAATAAATTCTTACAAACAAAATAATGTCCCTAAAGCATTATACACATCTAAATACATATACATTATTAAAACACAACTGCATATTTCAAATGCTTGGCAGTGATTCCATTTTACATTAGAAAAGTTCATGGCGGGTTGCAGGCTAGCATGGCTGGACGCCAATCCATTATTCAAGCTTGGATTGGGAACCTATGCTATTCCATAGACGGACTGTGGAGAAATGGTTATATTATTTTAAAGGCGTGGTCTGATATTTTAATAAAGTCTGATTTAAGTATCAAGTACAGAAGCAAATCAAATATAAGTGCAGTGCAAGTATAATGAGTTAATATTAAAGGGTGGGAGACATCTTTAACTATAATCTAGAAATTTGCTTTGCTTTTGTAAGGATTTGTCATTGATGCTCTGAACTTTTTGTCCAGGATAACATGATCATAAATATTAATTTAAATAACAAAAACAAGAAATGTGCTGCTAATGTGGGATGATTTCATTAATCACAAGTCTAAGGCGAAATTCAACAGATACCATAAACTCCACTGACACCTACTTCAACAGGCCCTTTCCTCTCAATCAGGATTTCAACTCAAGCATGGCCTATACGGAGACCATATAATTTAACATCCCAATGAAGACATCTGAGTGAAAGGGAAGAGATGAAGATAGCATGCTCAAAAATGGGGAGTAAACTGGCACGTTTCCAACAACTCAGAGCATATGATCACTCTAAGGACAGACAAATGGTAGTGTTTGGAAGTCAAGAATATATCACACAGTAGCAAACAGCAAAGACTGCATCTACAAATGCTTGCTTTAGTGACACTGAGTAAAATGTACCTGTAACACAGTGGCACCGAAAAAAGAACAGTATCGCAAACAGATGAAGACGGTTTAGTTTCTGCACCTGAGGAACTGCTGACTGCACCATTCTGCCCTCAAGAAATAAGGAATTCTGCTTCTTGTGCTACACTCCCAGAAGACATTGAGTAGGGATCTTGGGTAAAGGAAAAACCAAGTGCAGAAGCAGCATCTTGGATTTCAGATATGGTACCAAGAAATACTGCAGATACACTTCTCTGTATTACTTTCAGTGGCTCAAAAGGGTCCATAAAGGCACAGTAAGCCCGAGTGTAGGCTTATTATATTTTCAGCTCAAACACACAGCTCAAGGATCTTCTAAGCAAAGTACTCAGTACTAATGGGAACAGTGAAAACCCAGGTGAACAAAGGGGAAGAGGAGGAACATGGAGGATCACCGGAGGATTCTGTGCAAGGGTGTGCCAAAATTAGCATCGACTATCTACAAACACAAGTCATATTTTACAATTTTTTAGGTTTTCTAAAATACTGAAACTTAACAGAAGGAGAATAACAGGATTCCCAATCCTCCCTGCCTCTTAAGTTATCACTTGCAAAAACATTCCACTGGAAAGAATAAAACTGAGGGCTGTTAAACTAACATGAAGAGAGGCGTATTGGGGGGGAAATAGGGAGGAAAGTAATCTCTCTCTCAAGTTTTAGAACATTTACCATAGCCTAACAAAATATTAAACTGAGGATTAGTTCCATTTATTGCATGTGTGTGTGTGTGTGTGTGTGTGTGTGTGTCCGTCCCTAAACGCCTAGAGGCAGACTTTTGAGCAGCATTCGCCTAGAAGGAACAATTCTGGAGAAAATGCTTCAGGTTCCTCTGACACCTTTCCTTGTCCTCCCAATGGGAGGAATAATTCATCTGATTATATAAGAAAGCCTGACATTTCCTGGGCCTTCTCTCTCGTGGGAAAAAGTGTTAAAAGCCACTATTCTCTATAAAGTCCAATTTTGGCTGCCAAGTCATATCCTCTAGTATTTTAAGGTTATCGGTTGTTTCAAATTCAACAAAGCACCATCATTTAAATATTTAATAAATAAGGAGAAGAAAGCAATAATGGCTTAAAGATGTACTTCGAGTCTGGTTTAAGCTAGTTTAGACTTGAATTCTAGTTCAGGCTCTGTGACTTTCAGTAGACCTCCGACCTTTGGTCTCATGTGCAATATAAAAAAAGTTGAGTATAACCCCCGTTTTTAAAATCACCAACTTTAACAAAACTTATCCTCTAGAAATTAAATGTGATGCTAAATAAAGGAAACTCATTTTACTGCCTATACCTGCAAAACCCCTCTCTTTAAGGGCAAGACTTCCAAAAGTGTGGTCTGTGGCCCACTGTGCCAGCTTCCAGGAACACCTGTGCAAATGGAAATCCGTGGCCCAGACCAAAGGGTCAGTGTTTGTGATTTGAGGAAGGGGACGGGGGAGAGGGTGTTTGCATGAGCTAATCTTTTAAAACAAGTCATGTAGGTGATTCTTAAGATCCTTACATTTGGTAATTCTAAGGCCTTGCTCTTCAGACTGGCATACTAGTAACCCTGGGCATAGACCAAGATTTTTTTCCATGGGAAAAGTAGATAGGGAATATCTATAAGAAAATCAAGTTAAAGATTTTTAATTACCATATGTACAGTCCAAAGATTTATATGCTCAGATAAAGGCTGTTCAGATCTAACACTTCCCTTTAATACTTTCCTTTCACCATCACCACACTCCCTATTTTCAAAAGACTGCCTCTCACACACCTAGAATTCTCCTATGGGGCACTGCCTCACAATGCCCCTAAAAAACCAACAACACAAGGACAAAAAACATACCAAAAAACTCAGAGCTCTCAAAAGAGGACAGAGTACAGTAAAGAGAGCTATAAGAATTCTAGCCTTATCTTTCTATCTCGGAACTGTAATGGAGAAGGTTGTGCCAGAAGTATATGTTAATAAATGTAATTAAAAAGTCAAACATTTTTTGACTGACTGAAAGTTAAGTCTGATTTGGCTCATTAACTTTGAGAACAGGCTTTGCCCGTTTATATGACAGAACATTTTCTACAAATTCCATCAACTCCATCTGCAGCTCCAAGTCTTTGATAAAAAATCTTTAAAGCACATACACAATGTACTGGATAGTATGTCCTCTGAAAGTACTTAAAACATTTAAATATACTGTGGGGCCTTGACTTACGAGTGTCCCGACTAACGAGTTTTTTGAGATACCAGCTGTCTCTCGGCTGATTTTTTGCATTGAGTTGATAGAGTAATTTGAGTTAACGAGTTCCTTAACGAGCTCGGTCTCGGAACGAATTAAACTCGTAAGTCAAGGCCCCACTGTACTTTTATTGATTTCAGAGAGAGGGAGAAGGATTGAAGCCATCAATGATGAGAGAATCATTGATTGGCTGCCTCCTGCATGCCCCCTACAGGAGATTGAGCCCACAACCCAGGCATGTACCCTTGACTAGAATTGACCCCGGAACCTTTCAGGACACAGGAGAATTCTCTATCCAGAGCCTAACCAGCTAGGGCAAAAATTTATTCTTAAAATTCAGATGTCCAATGAAACATGTGCCAAAAGGAAAACTAATCTAGGGTGAGAGCCGTGAAGTGGTAGGACTGTCTTGGAAAGGGGCACAGGGAATATTCTAAGGTGACAGGTGTTCTTCTAGAGCTTGGTTTGGGTAGTAACATGTCTACAGAAGGGAACACTATTGTTCACTAGTTATACCTCAATTTTCAAAATGTGCAAAAGATTACATATACTTGCAAAATTATTTTAGGGGTCTGTTAGCAAAAAATGTTTGATAGCATTATTCTCAGCACACATGGAAGAAATCTGTTTTCTAAGACTTGTCTTTTGGCTTCTCTGAACCATGCAGCCTGATTGCCAACATATAAAGTGATCTATAGCACTATATAACTTGACTAATTAGATTATTTTTTCCCATTGTTAGCTTTGCTATATTTCTAATAGCCACCGGGTTTAGATGCCTAAGAACATTCCTTAACAGGATGTAAAGTATAGCATAAGTTACAGAGTCAATAATATTGTAATAAGTATACATGGTGTCAAGTGAGGGTACTAGACTTACGGAAGGATGGATCACTTCATAAATTATATATGCAAGCACTATGCCATACACCTGAAGCTAATATAATATTGAATGTCAACTGTAATTGAATTAAAAATGAACATTCCCGAACAGAAAATAATAGAAAATAAAATTAACTAAAGAAATGTTAATTTTCAAGTAAGTAAATAAATGAACATATTTTTGTTTGTACTAATAGTTGCTCCTTCTTAGACCCTAATTTTTTTTTTAACCTCACCCAAAGATTTAAAAAAAAATTTTTTTTAATTGATTTCAGAGAGAAGGGAGAGGGAGAAAGAGAAATATCAATAATGAGAAGGGTTGAGCCCACAACCCAGGCATGTGCCCTAACCAGGAATCGAACTGTGACCTCCTGG
The DNA here is from genome assembly GCF_000412655.1 of Myotis brandtii. NCBI lineage: Eukaryota > Metazoa > Chordata > Mammalia > Chiroptera > Vespertilionidae > Myotis > Myotis brandtii. Next base: position 2,540,637 of record NW_005371683.1, read on the forward strand.
TACATGGTTGAAGCTCAACCACTGAGCTACACCGGCTGGGTGAGGATTTTTTTTTTTAATTATTGATTATAGAGAGAAAGAAGTGGGAGAGAAATAAGGACCGGTTTCCTCATGTATGCGCACCAGCTAGGGATTGAACCCGCCACCTGGGTATGTGTCCTGATCAGGAATTGAACCCAAGATCCTTCGGTGCACAGGATGGCATCCAATCAACTGAGCCACACCAACCAGGGCCCAGATCCTCAGCTCTGAAGGGAGATGAAGTGATTAACGTATCTTTTTATGCTGAGTCCCCAAATTAATAGTCTAGTTCTAAAGAACTCATTCTCAATTTACAAGCAAAAACGTTCTGAAACACGCCGTTTACATGAATAAATAATGGGTCAGACTGAACAAAGATGCTCAAGACTGACGTTTTGAATACATGACCTGACCTTGTTAATATTGTTAAAATTCACCGATTCACAGCTATGCTATAAAAACCCTAATAACCAAATGAATCTCTTTCTTGCACGCAGGGCATGAAGCCCCAGTCTTCTTTAATCTTCTGGCACACTGAAAACAAGTGACAAGATGGCTCGTCCTTCCATGAATAATGTTCCCGTCTCGTGGTCTTTTCTCACATACACTGCAGGGCTTCAGAAGATTCCGGCAATCCTCCATGCTTCCTGTCACTGTTCTCTGCTGGAAAAGGTTAGCTGATTGTTCTCCCATGCTTGACACAGTCTCTTGACTTTCAGAACTGTGAGCCAAATCCAAGAACTCCACCGAGTTGCAGGGATCCAAGAGTTTGGGGTTTTCTTCTTTTTTATATTTATCTTTAGGTATAACAACTGGAGCTGATATGGTTCTGCGGCAATCAGGAATATCAATTCCTTCATTTTCCTTCTCTTCGGGTATGGCAGTGATATCAGACGTGGAGAGAGAATGCGTTAACTTAGAACAATCTGAATACCAATCCTTCCTTAAGGCCCAGCACCGAAAACAGTACCTCTTGCTTGGAGAGTTAAATTTCTTGCACTCAGTACACTGCCACTCATCCTACAAAGGGAAGTGCAGCCAATTAATACTCAGTGGGGAACATGACTGAGAAAAAGGGAGGGTGGGCCAAACTCTCATCATTTCACTAAGCTAATGAGAGCACAGACAGTCCACACCACAGGTCTAGCCTAGAATTAAAATACATTGTACAGCCACTTTGACAGTGACACAATTGCCAATTCAAGCCAAAATTTAATATAGCAATCTTTTTTAAAAGTTAAATTATTTTGGCTTTTTAGTATGAATGGAATTTACATTGTTTGCTTTTCTGCTTTCTTTTTAGGTCATTTCTCTTTTTACAACTAACACTTATGTTGAGAGGCTAAAGAATGAAGAGATACTACTGTCATTCTTTTCTACCATTTAAGAAATGTTATAAAATCTGGCAAAAAAGCTACAATTATGATTTAGAAACTACTAACTTATTTATTCATGCTTTCTCACTGCTCAGGATCTTAGGTAGCTAACTGTATGCCTAAATCACACCCTCAAAAAACGAATGTTCTTTAAAAAAAAAAAAATGTTCTTGTCCTTGAATGCCAAGTTAAGTTTTTCCTAGTTCTCCATATTAAAATTAAGAGATACTAGAGCTCAGCCCTGACCAGTTTGGCTCAGTGGATAGAGCATCTGCCTGCGGACTAAAAGGTCCCAGGTTCAATTCCAGTCAAGGGCATGTACCTTGGTTTCGGGCACATCCCCCGTAGGGGATATGCAGGAGGCAGCAGATCAATGTTTCTCTCTCATCGATGTTTCTAACTCTCTATCCCTCTCCCTTCCTCTCTGTAAAAAAATCAATAAAATATATTTAAAAAATTTAAAAAAAAGAGATACTAGAGCTCAATAAATTTTACGTGACTTGCTTAATTCAAAGGTAGCTACCTGGAACAAGTCCAGATATTTAATGTGATCAAAGCCTGGCTTTCACAGGATCAATGATTTGACTGACTTGACTGCTTTCAGAATGAAGATCAATCAAGCACTTCAAGTTTAGAAGTTATATCTCAATTGCCAAGCCCAAGAAGCAGGGACACGACCATTTGTTAAACTGGGATGTTCACCAGAGAGTCTCAAAACATTCTTGTGCCAGTTGAAGATCCTCAGCTCTCATATGAGTACTACACAAATACTCAAAGGTACTTCATAAAGATTTGGAATTCATAACTGATGATGTCTCATAGTCTAATTGGCATCTTTTCTTTTCTAGTAGTACATAAAATAATAGGGTTTGTTAAAGTCAATGTCATCTTTGATTTGATAAAATACGGCCTATTTGCTTAATAGGTTTTCTTGGTCCAAATAGCCATAGAAGCCCGATGAAGATGGAAACACTTACCCTGCTACCTGTATTACGGTCAAGAACACTTAATGGATCAATATATTCCACTTTATTACCTAGCTATGCACAGATAATTTGCAGTGAATTACCATAATGGTCAACCAGTGGTGGGGTGGGAGTGGGAGAGGGATCAACACCAGAGACAACCTAAAATTTTTCCTATCCTCAAGCAGTGAAAAGTAAAATCAACCTCCTTATCCTTCCCTTACCACCCCTCTTTTTTCTAGTGAGTTAGCTGAGGGGAACACTAAACGGAAAATGAGGACCTAGCATGAAAACAGAAAAGGAACACATTTGAGTCTAAACATTAGTTGTTAATTGGTGACAAATCCATAACTATTACCTAAAAGCTTAATACTAAATCATTTCTTAGCCTTCAATTAATATAAACCTGTGTGGAAACAGCCTTTCCATTTCTTTTTAAGAAAACATTAAAAATATAATTTTTATACCAACAAAAAAATTTTAGATAGCTTTTAAGTCTATCCTTGGCACTGCAGAAGTGTTAGTGGGAAAAGCAGTGCAGTACTATCCTGAATAACTGTACCCATTGCATCGTGTCCAAAAGGTTTTTATGGCAGGGAGAAAGGCACACAGAGAGGCATTTAAGTCATCCCTTTTCAAGATAAGAATAGATCAACTCATCTCTTCTCAAATTCTAATAAAAACCTCTAACAAAATGTAAAGAAACCAACATCTCTTAACACCCAGGAAAGGTAAACAAAAATGGGGGGAAACAGCATTCTTCACAGTGAACTGTTGGAACATTACCATCTCAGACTAGAGAATCGTACCTCAGAGGCAACCTCTACATCAGTATCATCACATATGGACTTAGAGTCCTCAAGGTCATCACTTTTTCCCACTTCAGTCACCTGTGACAGCAAAGATATCTCATTAGTAAGGTTTACCTGTTTCACATGAATTTATTACCTGAGAACAGAAAAGATGAAAGAGCTTCAATTTAAAGCTCACATCCTGCCTCCATCATTAACACTTTAAAAGGAGATAGCTTAAATATGAGGCCAAAAATGATACTGTACACACCTAGCACCCAGAGGGTTACCAAATATCTTCTGCATTCAGAAGGAAGAGGATGCCCCCAAGTTACGACTTAAAAAAAAAAAAAGCCCTGACTGGGATGCCTCAGCTGCTGCATGTCATCCTGTGCACTGAAAGGTTGCGGGTTTGACTCCAAGTCAGGGCACATGCTGGGGTTGTGGACTCGATCCCCGGCAGGAGGCGTGCAGGAGGCAGCTGATCAATCGATCTCTCTCTCTCTTCAAAAATCAATTTTAAAAATCTTAAAAAAAACAACAACAGTATTAGAGAAGAAAAGTCACAAATTATTAAATGTGGAAATTTATCTTGGGAATCTAAGTAGGCACTGTAAAAGCAGTGTATAAAATAAGAAATTTAGATGTGAAAAATAAAAACAAAGTATTTTAAAATGTTATTCTTCATATTCAAAAGTACAACTAGTTATGTAATGCTCTAGCTGTCCTATAAAAACATGCCTACAGACCAAAAACAAAAAGAAATGTGGGAAGTGTCTTCTAAATTTTAAAATTTAGAATTTAAAATTCTAAAAATTAAAACCTTAGTTTTATGACACAGTATGTGGAACAAAAACCAATTATAATACAATTATGACCTTCTGTATAGCAACTTTGTCACAATAGTTTAAGTATTTTAAGTCCCATCTCTCTATAGAAGTTTCCAAATGTCAACTTTGTCTTTATTCTAGCCACCTGCATTCTCTTCTAATGCTACCCATATAACTAGTCTAAGAGAACCCAACCATCTATCTGCCCACCATAAACATACAGAACATCCCCTTCAGGAACCCAAATTACTATGAAAATCTCTTAAAAGAATGATCCACCCTAGTCGGTTTGGCTCAGTGGATAGAGCGTCGGCCTGCGGACTGAAGGGTCCCAGGTTCAATTCCGGTCAAGGGCACATGCCAGGGTTGCGGGCTCGATCCCCAGTAGGGGGTGTGAAGGAGGCAGCCAATCAATGATTCTCTCATATCATTGATATTTCTCTCTCTTCCTCTTCCTTCCTCTCTGAAATCAATAATATAGATATAGATATAGATATAGATATAGATATAGATATAGATATATGACTGATCCAATATAGTTCTGTTTTTGCTCTATTTATTCAGTGGATATTTACAGAGACTCTTGACCATAGATATAGATATGCTTCCCAATTTATTTTGAGACTTGAACACATGCTTGTATGACTCTTCATCTGGTGTATTCCCACTATGCACTCAGAATTCTAGCTCCCTCTTTCCCCCTATTTAAAATCTATAATGGAAAACTCATCTAGTTCCCTTTGGGTATAAAATAGTTATGAAAGCTATTGACACATCCAAGAAATACGAATTTTTTCTCTCTACAGGCTGTTGTGGCCATTTAGAACCTTGCACTGTTAGCAACACAAAGTCTCCACAAGAAAAAAACTATACAATGAGAAATTAGGCAAGTAGGAAAAGTGTAGATTATTGCTTCTAACAAAGGAGGAGCTTTACCCATGGAGTCCTAGCCTATTTTTAAGGCAGCCTTGGTTAACTGAGTGTAAATCCTAAAATTAGATATAGATAAATACTAAGTAAGAAAGGGAGTAGGTGGGGTGATTATGTGAGTCCTTTGTTGTATAAAGCGGAATAGAATAGGTCTCGTCACCAGATATGAATAGAATATACTACACACACATAAATACAACCAATGTGACATATTTCCACAACATACCATTTTGTCTCTCACTTTCCCTACTTCTTCACTTGTTTGTTCAATATCAGCAGCTTCAACTTTTATTCCAGCACCAAACTGCTCTGATACTGACTCATTCAAAAAACACACGTCATCTGTCGTATCTGAAACAATGACAGTACCTATATCCTAACAGAAAAAACAAACGAGGTTTTGTAGTCAGAGGCTTATCAAAGACATTGAACCAACATAAATGAACCCAAAACTCAATGTCCTCACATATTCCCAAACACCCAGCCTTTCTCCAATGGACATCTATTCATTCAACAAATACCTGCTGTGTAAAAGCTAATGGATATACAGATGCCTGGTAAGAAATTTTGTTTTTCTTTTTAATTTTGAGAGTATGTTTATTAAAGCTGAGGACAGTTGGAATTTTGTATTTTAACAGTAAATCAAGTATAACATCTGAGAAACAGTACTGAAGAGTCTAAAAGCTAAAGACTCATAGTTGTTCAAGTAAATAGAATCCATTCTCTGCATTCCTTTCCATAAGTGGCACTCTGAGAACCTAGCAAACATCCTATTAATTGTAAGATATCCCTCCTTTAATGGTCAATGCTTAATGAAGAAAAATGAGAAATACTGACTCAAACCTTCTCTCCGCTTTCTTAAACAACTTTAAATATAACTTTCTTTCTACATTCAACTATGGACATTTATGACATGCTCTTCTATAATATTCCTATGAAATAACTTATTATTTTGCCATTATATGTCCCTTCATTTACTGAAGAAATACTAACTGAACGACTATGATGTGTCAACTATTTGGCAATAGAATGGTTAATAATATTAAAGCCCTGGACTTACATTTCAGTGGGGATAAACAGTCAATACACACATAAACATGATAAAATAATCATTTTACAAAGTGAGAAGTGCAATGGAGAATATAAAATAAGATAAAGGAGCAGAATGACAATGGCTTAAATTGTGGTATGACAGTGGAAGTAATAAAAAGTGGTTGGCTAGGTTTTGGATGTTTGGATGTTGTGGCATATGACAGAGAAAGAAATCAACCAAATGCTACTATTTTCCAAAGAAAAAAAGAAGTTTCTCTTCAAACATGAAATTTACCTGATTTGTCTGTAAATCAGTTGAGCCATTACTTCTAGGTGTATAACTGTTTCTCAAATTTCCTAAAAACCACCATGGCCAGCCAGCTACATCCCACTCCTCAAGCCCGAGGTCCAGCCTAGATGTCTCGTCTACAGAAGTCAAATGAAAAGCATAACTATGTACACAAGCCTTAAGCATCAAGACTCTTTATAATACTTACAATCTCTTTATAAGTAAAAAGTCACTCCTGCTCCCAGTAAGGACGAATCAGAAACCAAATACCTGTCTCAGTTGCAGAGCTCACATCTACTCTCCTGTTTAGACTTTATTAGCTATTTCAGAGTTAAGGTATCTAAAATCTACAAATACTGCAAATCCAAAATACATTAAGGCCCCACATATTTCAAGTAGAAGATCCTGTGTCTGAAATCTAAATGACACTCAAGGCAGTTACTAACATATGTTTGTTGCTACCAGATGAAATTCTTTTCTTTCTTTGCCATCATGCAATCTTTTTTTGTGCTTTGCTTGTTTCCTACTTTCTTCCTCTCCACTATCTCTTCTTCCAATGTACTAGACATACCAATGGCGGCCACAGGTGTTTAAATGTGCTGAGGTACATACACATGGTTTAAAAGATTTCTGCAATAATGGGTCCCTGCTAGAATAAAAGTTTACCCTATCTACTTACAAATTATGTTGATCCTGTCTATAAAAAGGTATATCAGTGCTCAGGGAAACTTCAACCATCTTTTTACTTACTCCTTGCTGAAGTTACCAGAAACCAAACTCCTAAGACAAATATTAAAGTTATCTTCACACATTTGTAATACCTTAACTAATAAAGAATTTTAAAAAAAAAGTTATCTTCACCTAGTTAAGCTCTATAACTTTATGCAGGGAATGGAAATAGGCCATTCTTTCCACATATAAAAATTTTGACCTCTCTACCTATCTATCTCCCTAAAAATACTAAGCTATTTATTCTCAAAGCTTACATCATAAACTACATATAGTCTCTTGAATTGGCTGTTCTTATGTTTTAAACAGCCTTCTAAGTTGAAAATAAGCAAAGACCTGCATTTAAAGAAACAAAATTCTACATTAAATGCCACAGACTGGAATAAGCTCTAAGGCAATTAGGTAGCCCAATATTCAGTTTACACTGAAATGAAACTTGGGAAAACAAATACAGAAATTGATTCAGTTTTAATGTAAACATTTAAAACAATTTCAACAGCGTAACTTTCCTGCCACTGCTCCAAATGTGAGCCTAGACTAGAAACCATCATGATATAAGGGCCTTTGAGGAATTTTTTATTTTATACATTTTTGCAGAAAATAATTTAGGGGATATTTTATAAATAGGGCTTGGGAAAACTTCCAATATATCACTAATTTAACTTAACCATACCACATCTGTATGTATGGCAAAGATCTGATTACTACCACCCAAGGGCAAAGGAATTACCAGGCTTCTATGTCTCATTCTTGGCTCTGAGATAGTCAGTATATTTTATCATGTTTGCAAACTTCAAGAATCTATGAAAATTTGCATCAAGCAAATCAAAATAAAAATTCTAACCAAATCAAGTATGTATATGGGTACCAAGATTTAAAAGACCAAAGTAGCCCTAACTGGTTTGGCTCAATGGATAGAGCATCGGCCTGCGGACTCAAGGGTCCCAGGTTCGATTCTGGTCAAGGGCATGTATCTTGGTTGTGGGCACATACCCAGTAGGGAGTGTGCAGGAGGCAGCTGATCGATGTTTCTCTCTCATCGATGTTTCTAACTCTCTATCCCTCTCCCTTCCTCTCTGTAAAAAATCAATAAAATATATATTAAACAAATAAAAGACCAAGGTAGCTAAGTGACCAGGTGGCAAACTGCTAAGTGGTAGCCATCTTCGCTTAGCTTACCAGCTAAAGGAAGGGTCTGCGCCAGCCCAGTAACCTGGGTTGCTAAGAGCACTACCATCCTCTTCCCAGTTAACAACAGTGACAGGATTTAAAGAAAAAGATTTTCAGAAAAGAATGAGGAAGAAGTATGACATATGCACCTCCTACTTCACATGACGAGACAGCATTATATTTTTTATTTCTCTATATAATGGTATTAATTATAGCCAGTGCTTAATTTGGACAGATGTCATTCCTAGAAGTTATCAACAGAAAAATCTACATAGCTTTAATCCAAACGTACCTTCTCTGGAATGTGTGCATTTGTTCTGTGAGGTAGGCAGTGTGGGAATATTGCCTTCTTCGGTACTTTTCCTGGAACTGGGCCTTTCCTCTGCACTTTGCTGAAAAGAAGGGAAAGGCGCCTATCAGTGCAATGGAAACGACTGAGACCAGGGGATGCAGCAGTTCCTTTCTGGCTCACCAGTCAGTGTGCCACACAATGGGTTACACACAAGAAAGAGAACTCGCATTCACCACAGTCATCAAATAAAGGCAACATCTCAACCCATTGTGAGCAGAGCTAAGACAATTGCAAACCTGGGGGGAGAAAAAAAATCTCTGCACAAAAGACCAAAATGTACTGTTAAAAATAAACTATCAATATAAACCCTTTAGCCTATTACATAATTAGGAATAATTCAGAAAACATGTGAAATCCTCACCATATACCAAGATGATCATAAGGTTTTCCCAGGTTTGGGGAAGCTTTAAGAATTGGCCTGACGTGAACTGAATTCCAACAAGCCTGTTAAAATCTAATAAAAGCAGTTTCCTCCAACACCTATGAATGTACACTGTCACACACACACAAGCGCACACACAAAGAAGATGCAACTGGAAGAACTGAAGATCAGAAGTGCTACATCCCAAAGAAAGATTCAGAGACTGGAACTCTGTTATGGACAGAACAGAGAATTTTCACTCTGTCCCTGGTCTGTGAACTCCCAAGAACCTTTATTAAATTCTTACCACATTCAGCAAGAGGTCTTGGGAGTCCAAGATCCATAGGTACAGAGAAGGGGCCACTCTGTACAACAAAAAAAGTCACCATGTGGTGATTTTACCTTCAGGTGGTCTTGACTTGGAATATCCAGATTTTGATCCTGTGCGATAGCGAGAGTCTGAGCAGCATCTGGATAGCAAGTAAAACAAAAGGAAAACCTTCCCTGGTAATAGCCATTCTTCCCACACAGAAAGGACCTCAGCAAACAACCCTGGAGCCAGGTTTGGTCCCTAGAGAAGTACCTCTCCATGTTGGTTTAACAAGGCTCTCGTCCAAAAGAAATGGAAAAATCAAAATTGGTAAAAACCACAAAAGCCAAAACAGGCTATATTCAAAATATATTACCAAAATATAATCTGGGGGAAATGAAAGATAACCAAAAAAATGTCCTTCCATAGCAAGCTTTCAAATTTTAATATGAAAAGTGATTTCAGGAGGAAATAATGGTGCATATTTTTATCATCTCTTCCTATAGGTATTTTATTACCAAATTTGCCTAAGTTGTAAACAACAAAAAGAAAAGGCCTGGCTTTTTCATTTAATTTTTCTTCTCAAATGTTAAAAAGTTATAAAGGGGAATGAAATCCGAAAATCTGGAATTTCTCACTTGCTTCATAAAACACAATACCATCTTCATGTAAACTCACATTCTAAATGTCAATGATTTCACAATTTAAATTCCCAACACCTGAATATAGTTAGGTTTTTAAAAATCAACAAGTCTTATTTTTTCCAGTTACTATAAACATTTTCTAAGAAGGACAAGGAAGCAGAGAAAGTTTTTCTCAAGACCAATAAAAAGAAAGAAAGGAAACAATAACCTAAGAGAAATTCTTAGTCCGAAAGAAATGTATTTCAAGGACTTGGAAATTTTCAAGCAGAACAAAAGGTGAAAGCTTAGCTTCAGAGAATTTAATGATCTGGACCACTCAGAGGCTATGCATAACTGAGATGCTTATATGTAAGCCTATCATAGATTGGGTTCATCGGCTACTATCAGGTCCAGAGATCTTACGGAAAATAATCCTCCTCTAAATAGACTGGCAGAGAATACAGATCCTACAACTGGTCTCACAATTCAGTTGTTTTGCACAAAACATTTTCGAAATTGTAATTATAAAGAGCATTATTTCTAGAAGTACTGTTATAAACAGAGATACTGAGTTTAAGAGATAGCATTTTCTGACCACAGTGGTCCTCAAAGCTCAGTTAGCATACAACACAGATGAAGCACTTCTTTACTGCCATTTGATTACTATCATTTATATTCTAAAGCCTTATTCAGTTATAACGATTAGGAGTAAAAAAGAAGTTATCTGAGAAAACTGTAATATACATAGGAATTCTTAAATGCAAAGTTTGTCATATAAAATTCATTTTATCACGATGCATGTGGAAATTTGTAGAAATGGTTTGTTTGTAAAGAACCACCATCATTTTAAATAATATTTTCCTCAGTCATCAAAATAAAGCATTTAGCTCATTTGCAAAGGTGTAAAATAGGTATATGGAAAGCACTCGTCTCATTTGTCCTTTCATATAAAACAGCACAGGTGACCCATTTTACAAAGATCAACCACAGGTACTAACCCAAGTGCAAACCAGAAAACCAAAGTAACTTGTACTGTGGTTCTATAAGGTCTGGATAAAGAGTATAAGGAACTCTCTATAATATTTTTGCAGTATTTTTGTAGGTGAAATTATTCCAAAATGACAAGGTGAAAAATAAGATGTTTTACAGATTTAATGTTCAGAGAAAAAATGTGTTTAAAAAATTGATTGGAGCAAATTCTATTATAAGCAAGGATTAAGGAGGCAGCAATGTGTGGCACAATGGGAAAAAAAAGGGGGGGGGGGTTGGCCAATCAGAAATATCTCCCGTACCACTTAATCAGTGGCATCTGATCTTGGACTAGTCACTCATTCTATTTTTTAAAATCTTAGTCTCTTCATCTCCAGACCTTCCTTCCCCACAGGGCTGGGGTGAGGATCAACTGAAATGTTTGCTATAGAAATGTTCATTTTAACACATGGCATGTTAAATTCTGCAAAGGAAGTGCAAGAAAGAAAATGAGAGACAAAAGGTGAGAATTATACTTACTCTAGATATTCAGAGAAAGATCAGAAAACAAATTTTACTGTAAAGTAAAGGAGCAAATATAAAATCCTGTGTATTTCAAGCCTATAGTGAGTATCCCAGAAAAGCCATACTATTTTTCAAATGACTGAATTTTAATAAAGAGCCACATCATTCCCAAAGCCTTCCCTATCAAATAAAAATTTACAGCTGGGTAAAGTGGGCAAAGACAATGAAATCAACAAGCTTCAAAATTCAATATAAGTTCAAAATCACATTTCAATGAGAGCAACGTCTCATTTAAAGTGTAAATCTTTATTAGAAATACATTTTTTTTCAAGCTTATTTGTTTCAATAACCTACTGAAAGATAGCCAATCGAAAGTGCTGTCTTAAGGGGAAAAGTTTCATTATTTGGAAATGAGACAGGGCTGCATTTCAGTTGTCTCCAGTTTATTAATTCACTTATCTCTAGCACACCACACTTCAGATCCAAAGCAGTCAGTTTCCTGCACATACCTAATAAATTAAACTCAAAGTGCAGGATTTAAAAGGTATACAATCAATCAAAGGGTTAGACAAATTGGCCTTCAAATAACAGAAAGCGCCCTAGCTGGTTTGGGTCAGTGAATAGAGCGTCAGCCTGGGAACTGAGGGGTCCCAGGCTCGATTCCAGTCAAGGGCACATGTCTGGGTTGCAGGCTTAATTCCCAATAGGGGGTATGCAGGAGGCAGCCAATCAATGATTCTCTCTCATCATTGATGTTTCTTTCTCTCCCTTTCCCTTCCTCTCTGAAATCAATAAAAATATATTTTAAAGAAAAAGACAAAAGCATTAAAAAAAATGTTTTCAAAGAATGAAATGGGTGAATATTCACAACATATTAAGTTTTTTAAAAAATAAATAACAGAAAGCTAAAACTATTAAGTGAAAGGTTCTTGGGGGACCTTTATAATAGATGGATCAAGCTGACACCATGTAAGCCCACAGACTCTTACCACTGAAAGGGCACAAAGACCTTACATGACTCTGAAGTAATGCAACAGATGTACAGAAGCACCCCCATGAAACCTTCCCAGAAAAAAATTTAAACTTGAATCTATTCAAGCACTACTAGTTATCAAAGATAGAACAGAGAAACATGTTAAACAACATCACAATCTACAAACTCTAGAATGACATGCTATAGGACAAATGATTCATTTCTTCACCAAATAAATGAAATAAAAACAAAGGAGTGTTAGCAACCAAATGTAGTGTGGGAGCTCTGAATTAAATGTGGATTTTGAACAAGCCAAATGTAAAAGATATTTTTGCGATAAATGGGGATAACTATACATAAACTGGCTTTTGGATACTATTATGGAGTTTTTTAGTTTATCATTATTTTGTTTGGTGTAATAATGGCACTATAGTTATGCTCAAAGGAAAAAAGACGGGATCTGTTAGCAATTTTTAAAGTATGCCTACATAAAGCAAATATGATCAAATGTTAACAATTGCTAAGTCCAAGAGGCGCACACATTAATTATACTAATCTATCTTTAGTATATTGGAAAATTTTCACAATTAAAAGTTAAGTGACGTAGTAATCACATTCTGTGTGATGGTATCCCTCCCAGTCATGCCAAGACAGCATTCCATCTCCACCTTGATCCTTGTTTTCCTTCCCATCATTTGCCCCCTTGAACTTAAAGCTGTGATATAGACTGAAAAAATATGATGAGACATACCTGCAGTAGCAGTGGTTAAAGCGACAAGATTCTTTCTTAGCATAGCATAGAGAGGGCTGTTAAGGAGATAAAATAAAAAATTAATAACCAATAGTTTCCCATTAAAACGTTAAGTGAATTTCTCAAACACTATCTCTGAACTTCATAACATATGGAGAGACAGAATATTTTCCCCAAAATAAATCTTTTATTATTTTTTTAAATTGATTTTAGAGAGAGGAGGGGAGAAAGAGAAACATCAATTGGTTGCCTCCTACACATGTCCCAAGTAAGGATCAAACCCTCAACCTGGGTATGTATCCTGACTGGGTGTATGGGATGGGAGGGGCTCCAACCAACTGAGCCACACCAACCATGCAGAACTCTTGTAATTATTAAAATATCAAGATGCTCTCAGTGGTTGAGCATTGACCTATAAATCAGAAGATCACAATTCAATTCCCAGTCAGGGCACATGCCCAGGCTGCAGGCTTGATACCCAGTAAAGGCAGCCAATCTAATAATTCTCTCTCATCATTGATGTTTCTATCTCTCTCCTTCTCCCTTCCATTCTGAAATCAATAAAAAATATATATTTTTAAAATTAATTAATTGACATTTTATTAATTTAGCTAAGAGTAACTCAAGTGGGGAGATTTCCTTTGCAACTATTCCTTTCTTCTAGGAGTTAGTTGGGGTGTGCAGGTGGAAGGGAGTCTTACCAAAGAAAGACAAAATGAAGCTATAGAAAGTCATCACAAAGATATAGAAAGAGAACACTGCTTCTCACTTGCTAATTAGCCTTTGATTGTATAAATACCCAAATTCCCCATGCAGCTGGAGAAAGTCACACAAGTCATAAAAATCACAGTAGGAGTCCATCATCAATCTCAAGCTGCCCAGCAATTCTACATTGCTCATCATCTCACTGTCCCTCTCTCTACAACTGTTTCACAAAATTCTAACCTAGTCACATCAAACCCCCTAATATCCAATCCTTCACACGTGATGCTCAATTGGCACTAAGCCCTCCTTCAACCAGCCTCTTCTACTTGAATCCTGACTCCTTAATTATCCTTCAGCTCTCAGCTCAAATAATCAATTTCTCTAGGAACCTTTCCTTGATCCCGAAGACCATAAACCCACCCCTAGTATAATTTTACCTTATAGTGTGATAATTTGATTAAGATAGGGAAGAGCACCTGTCTCAGTACACTTTAATTAAGCTCCATAAATCAGAAACTATGGCTCCCTACTATGTTCTCAGTGCCTCATAGGCCACCTGACATATGTAGGTCCTTAAATATTTGTTGACTAAAGGAATAGATAACCACTAATAACTTATGAAGATCAAGTAGTTAGGTATAAGCACCCCCCTCTTTTTACCTTGGATCTTTCACAGAGAAGCTCTGACATCCTAGGAGTTCTCCCAAAAGATCTCCACTACAATATACCATATGCTGCTCCCGAGGATCATAAAGCTGCTTCATTGTTATATATTGGCCTAGAAAGTGCATGACCTGCACAGAAATAAATTATTATTAAGAGTTCTGTCCAGCTGCTGTCAAAACACACAAATTGCCTGGCTAGCGTGGCTCGTGGTTGAGCATCGACCTATGAATCAGGAGGTCAGTTTGATTCCCAGTCAGGCACATGCCCAGGCTGTGGGCTCAATCCCCAGTGTGGGGTGTGCAGGAGGCAGCCAATCAATGATTATCTCTCTTCATTGATGTTTCTCTCTATCCCTCTCCCTTCTTCTCTGAAGTCAATAAAAATATTTTTAAAAATACACAAATCCTATATAACAAAAGCCCAATATGCTAAGTGTCCGGTGGACCAGTCAGCCATTCAACCAATCAAAGCATAATATGCTAATGACACGCTAAGGTCCTTCCACCACTCCTATGACGTGCACTGACCACCATGGGGCAGATGCTCCAACCGGTAAGTTAGCTTGCTGCTAGGGTCTGGCTCATCAGGACTAAGCAAGATGGGCCAGACATGCCCTGGAGCCCTCCTGCGGTCCCTCCCCGGCCCAATCATGCACCAGGCCTCTGGTTAATTATAAGGAGACTAGAGGCCCGGTGCACGATATTCAGCCCAGCCTGCATAGTCCGGGAACCCTCAGGGGATGTCTCATGGCTTAGGCCTGACATCCTTAGCACTGCTGCTGAGGCGGGAGAGGCTCCCGCCACCACTGCTGCACTTGCTAGCTGTCAGCTTGGCTTGTGGCTGAACAGCACTCCCTCTGTGGGAGTGCACTGACCACCAGGGGGCAGCTCCTACGTTGAGCATCTGCCCCCAGGTGGTCAATGTGCGTCATAGAGACCAGTTGTTCCGCTGTTCTGTTATTTGCATATTACCCTTTTATTATATAGGATAAGGTAAGTTAGGTTTATTAGAGGAAGAGGTAACATAAAGGTCTGGGGTCCTGCCCTAACCGGTTTGGCTCAGTGGATAGAGCATCAGCCTGCGGACTCAAGGGTCCCAGGTTCGATTCCGGTCAAGGGCATGTATCTTGGTGGCGGGCACATCCCCAGTAGGGAGTATGCAGGAGGCAGCTGATCGATGTTTCTCTCTCATCGATGTTTCTAACTCTCTATCCCTCTCCCTTCCTCTCTGTAAAAAATCAATAAAATATATTTAAAAAAATAAATAAAGGTCTGGGGTCCTACAACAGGTAACTGAACCCAAATACTAGGTTCATCCACTTATTATCATTCTGGACATTAACAGAGCCTTAAGTTTTATAATAGAAATGTATTAGTCTGACAATGAGAAAAAGTGGTGAATTTACCTACTGTCACCTTTAAAATATTCTCACTAATCCAAATAAAGGGGTCTCTCCTATTACTCAAAGGCATAAACTTTAAATTTGCCTGGGTCATAAAAATATTTTGCAAGTCCAGGGGTACATAACTACGATAGACTTACTGTGTGTTCACATAATTATTTTTGACAAATGAAGTACAATGGTTAATAAACTATAAGTGCATAAAACAGACTTTAAGTGTTTATCAAAAAATTTAATCTATCTGGCTTTTCTTACAAGTTCACAAAATGGAAGGAAACAGACAAGTTCATGATTCAAAACTTAAAAATGATCTAATTTTATCCTAATGTTTTCTCTAGGTAACAGATTTTTTTTAATTGCTTAATAATTAAGGTCACTTAATGACAGTAAGAATTTTGCTATCTCAGATTACAAGCAGACCAAAGCAGCGATCTTTATCTTTAGGCCCCAACTTCTCAGAAATTATTAAATATCTGCACAGAAATTTGTTACCTACACTGTTCCCATTATATTAGGAGCAATGATGCTCCTGGGCTCCGGAGCCCTCCATCCCAGACAATGTGTCCCAGTATCAGCAAAGTTCCCCTACCTAATCAAATACCTAGAGAAAAATAAGATGGGGAAGAGCATCTACTAGAAGGAAAGGGGGGACATATTTATGTCTGCCCAACTTTTAGTAAAAAAAAAAAAATAATAATCCATTCTAAGTACACAAAATAAAATCCTCTAAAACACTACTCTAAATCTGTATATACTGCCTTAATACCCATACTAACAACAAATATTTAAAAATATTTAGGGGATTCCTCTTTATGCACCTGGTAGGGTCAATTCATAACATAGAGTTCATGTAAACTGACTCTATCCAACTTTTCCCCCAGTAAACACTGCCATGCTATTGAAGCTAGCATAACTCATAATTTTGATATAAAAATCCACACTTTGCCTGGCTGGCGTGGCTCAGTGGCTGAGGTCAAACTATGAACCAGGAGATCATGGTTTAATTCCCAATCAGGGCACATGCCTCAGTTGTGGCCTCGATCCCCAGTGTGGGGCGTGCAGGAAGTAACTGATCAATGATTCTCTCATCATTGATGTTTCTGTGTCTCTCTCCCTCTCCCTTCCTCTCTGAAATCAATAAAAACATATTTTAAAAAATAAATAATAAAAACCCACACTTTAATAAGTTTGAAAAAGTAATATTTATCAGAATTTTAGAGTTATCACCCAAAATTGTGAACTCTACATAATTAAAAATGATAAAGGAAATATGAGCATTCTAAAAAATCTGAAATGACTCCAGATTTGTTTCCTTGAGGGTTTTAATGGCTCAGGAGTGCGGTATTACAGACAGGTGTTAAACTTCCTAAAAAACTCAAAAAAGCTTGATAACTTTGTTTCTTCTGTTTAGGAAGCATTTACCTTACTAAAAGTAAGCACAGTTCAAAGAGATGAACATTTTAATACTCTTTCCACATAAAGAATTCAGTTTGTTTTTGCTTTAAAAAAAAACAACTTCAGAAGCTAAATAAGTTATTTACGTGTTTAAAATAATAACTCACAGTGTTCAAAAAATTATCTGACACATTTATAATGCAAAGCTACAGCATTTAGTTCCTGCCTGGTAGCATCAGTAAATCACAGACAGACAGTGTCATTTTTTAAAATCTTATACATGCTTTGCATTTTAATTCTGAGATCAATAAACTCATGGTTAGTTTTGTTTAGCTGACAACAAACTTCAAAAGGGAATTTAAAGGAAATATGAAATCCAACTTAGCTCCATGGTCTTTGAAACAGAGCAAAAGTTGCCTCTCCAGTACCTCAGGAGAACTTCCCTCCTTAGGGCTGAGTTCAGAACTACAGATGCATCAGCTTCTATTTCTGAGCTGTTCTTAAAACAATTTTCTTTGATAGCTTACCTGGGTAACAGTGAAGATTTCACCCTGCGCACCTGCTGCCTGCAAAATCTTCAGAAGTGGCGGTTTTGGTCGTACCTAATAAAAACATAAAATAATCCTGATACAGTGGGGCCTTGACTTACGAGTGTCCCGACTAACGAGTTTTTCGAGATACAAGCCATCTCTCGGCCGATTTTTTGCTTTGAGTTGCGAGCTAAAATTCGGTTTACGAGCCAGCTTCAGATACCCCACCACTAGTTGGCGCAGCGAACGTCACAATGAACGCCACATCAGCCCAGCATCACGTGTCTCACGCGTTCACTTTATGATTTGACATACGAGTAATTTGAGTTACAAGCTCCGTCTCGGAACGAATTAAACTCGTAAGTCAAGGCCCCACTGTATTTACATTTCAATTAGATTGATTTCTGATACCATAGGGAACGAGATCCTCCTTCAACTTTTTAAACTTATCTAATCTATAATAATAAAAGCCTAATATGCTAATTAGACCGGACAGCCGAATGACCTTCCGGACAAAGCCAGGGCTGCAAGGGCCAGGCCCATTGCATGAATTTCGTGCATCGGGCCTCTAGTATTATATAATCTTTCAAAGCATAAAGTAACTACAGATGAACAGACTACTTCCTGAAAAATCATACTTTCAAAAGATAGCACATTCACACTACTAAATGGCTATAAGAGGAAAAAAGAAAAGATGTGTTGGTGAGAATGTGGAGTGATTGGAACCCTTGTGCACCGCTGGTGGGAACATGAAATGGCGCAGCTGCAGTGGAAAATAGTTTGACAGTTCTTCAAAAAGTTAAACATAGGATCTGCACATTACCCAGCAGTTCCACTCATAGGTATACACCAAAAAGAACTGAAAGCAGGGACTCAAGCAACTATCTGTACACCAGTGCTCATAGCAGCATTATTCACAATAGTCCAAAGATAGAAATCACCCAAATACCCTTGGCAGATAAACATATAAACAAGGCATAATGACTTTGTTTGCTATCTCTTGACTCTGACTATGGAGTCTGTCTTTAGCCACACAATTTAGTTTTCTAAATTGTATATAGTCAAAGTTTGTCTCTCTCTTCCTCTTACAGCCTCCACAGTTATCATAAGGCCTCCCTCATTCTAAAGTTTCACAAGTATTTCGTAAATTTTCTTCCAGTATTCTTAATCATTTCATTTTTTACATTTAAGTATCTATCTGCAATTTGTTTTTACATAAGGTTTGAGGTCTTAATTTGTGTCCTTCCAGAGATAGCAAATTACATCAAAACCATGTATTATAGGGCACATTTTCCCATCAAATCCAAATTCCACCATTTTAATAAAATGAGCTACATAATATTACATAGTGTACAATTTTTATGAAAACACAAAACAAAATGACATTATTTTGGTATGTTAGAGGAAAAGATCTGGAACAAGACACACCAAATTGATTAACAGTGTTATGTTAGGGGAAAGGGACTTTGGGGAAAGGCATGGGTCAAAAAAGTCTCTATACTGCCCAACCAGTGTGGCTCAGTGGTTGAGCATCAACCATGGTTCAATTCCAGTCAGGGCACATGCCTGGGTTGCAGGCTCAGACCCCAGTAGGGGATGTGCAGGAGACAGCCAATCAAGGATTCTCTCTCATCACTGATATTTCTATTTCTCTCCCTCTCCCTTCCTCTCTGAAGTCAATAAAAATACATTTTTTAAAAAAACCACTATAAATACTTTAGATACATTATAAAGTTTGAATCTTTTCTAAGAATACATTTGCTATATTTTAAAATTTTAAAGAAAACAAATTAGAATGAAGTGAGAGACAAAAACTAATTTACATAACTTGGTCCCAAACTCCTCACTAGCCACCTGTATCCTAAAACACTCTAGTTTTCAAAATGTACCCTTAAGCAATCAGTAACTTCTATACATTTTATGGAATCAATGATCCATTCAAATTTATGAGCATTAATACTGTTTACTAGTTTCCCTAATATGACATTTTAAAATAATACTTCTGCTCTCTATAAAAGCCTACAGTCAGTGAAGCCAGCTACATCCCCAACTCAATTTATTTACTTTTTTTAACTTAAAGAGAAATAGGAATGCCTAAAAACATCTTACCTGCTTGATCTGTCTTGGAGAGCTCCTGCAAGCACTGTCAGATGTTGAACACTGGGCAGAGGTAGAAAGTGATGCCATTTTGACAGTGAAGAAATTAGTCTGTTGATAAATCTAAAAGGATAAAAAATTACAAAATCTCTTCTGAAGTAGAAAATTCTCTCTAAGATTTACAAAAAAAGCAGCCAGCAGAAATAAGACACGTCAGAACGCCCTACACAACTGTAATATACCCATGCTGAGATGCTTGATACATTTCTGGTTACTTTCTAGTTCAGATACTGCAAAAAACTGAAGAGCTAAATCAAGAGTAAGAACCATCTATGCAATCTACCAACTTTGCTTCTGGAACAAGAAACTTGTTAAAGTTTCAAAGGTGGGACTGAGGGGACCAAAGTTTTGCCACCCCAGAAAATGCCTTTTGGGATATTGAGTTAAGCTGGTTATTAGGAAACAAAAGACTCAGAAAGAACTTTGACATCCCCCCCCTTTTACTTGCCTAAAAGAATTCAGATAGAAAAACCTGCTTAAAAGAAGGGACATTAATATCATAATATAAACGAAACGTGTCAGGGAGAAATCTAGCAAAGCCGGTTTCCTTTAGTCCCTTGTTTGTGGGTGGCCCAGCAAGAATTTGTTTATCACATGTTTGCTCTTTCTCTTGAGATAAGTGGGGAGAAAATAAGGTGAAGTATGGGCAGTCCTTTGACAGGAGCTCAGCCTGTTAGGAAGAAAGATTTACTACTTTTGATTGGTTAAAGCAACAGTCCAGAAAGTTCATGCATATGCAGGATTCGGATGCCTGGGGGTTGATTCAAAGCTCCAATATACGTATATTCCGGAATGTAAGCACTCTTTTGCTAATTGGCCCACAGCTAATAACTGTTAATTATTCCTGTTTCTTCTCACTCTCAAACAGCTATATTTAGACCATCTGAAATTTTCTCTGGTCAATGGCAACTAAATTCTTACAAATTGGGTTAAACCAAGGTGGACATATATCATCAAGGAAAGATACAGCATGAATTGAAATAGAGAGTAAGATTTCATTTCATATTCTCACCTCTACCTTTTCTCCTTAAAGAAAAACTGTAGGAAAGGAAAATGGCAATTTTAAATAAACTTGCTTGAGTTTACTTCAGGCCTTTTTCTAGTAAAAAGGTGACAATCAGTGAGATTTATGAACAAGCCACATCAGGGAAAGGGTGAAAAGAGCCTAGAAAAGCCAATAGTCTAGCTAAAACTAACAAGATTCCTCACTCTTCAGAGAAGACTTAACTATTACAGGCATAAATTTCTCCTTCCTATCAGCTTCCCTTGCTACAAAAAAGGGCAGTCTAATAGGATACAAGCATAGCTTACATTTTAAAACAGCTAGCTTTTAATTGGCATTTCAAACCTAATAAATAAAATAGGGGCTCCAAATAACTTCCCTCCCACTTTCTAAGTTCTCCTAGCTGGGCTAATAATCAAGTTAACAGAGAGATTAACAGAAAATCAAATTTTTAATATATATGCACAAGGAATTCACATAAGCATGAAAATTCCAAAGACAGTGAGGCAAAATTGGGTATATATGGCATTTTAGACAAAAGAGAAAAGGAGGGAATGGGACCTTAGATTTCAAAAGTGAGAATTGGCCATTTACAGGTAACTGAGGAAGAGTGGAACATACAGGCCACATAAATTTCTGCTAAGCAACCAGTGAGATGCTGTGAGGGGTGGCTAGTTACTGAGCCCCTCCTATCCACCACACTCAATTCAGATTGGGCTAAGGTGGAGAGTTCCACCTGAAACTCTCAGGCAAGAAAGAAGAAGAGGGTCAAAGTTTCTTTGAGTCTTGTTTCTTAATAACCAGTTTAAAATCAATATCCTAAGAGGCAGCTTTAGGTAGACAAAATTTTGGTCCCCTTCAAAACCAATCCTGATCTCCCCAAACCTGCTAGCTCTGTAGTCTTGCTCATTTCAGTAAATGGCAACTCCATCCTTCAGTAGCTCAGGTTAATGACTTTAAAACCATCCTTAATTTCCTTTTTCTCTCACTCCACACCCAGTCCATAAATAAATTCTGAAGCTGTCTTCAAAATGTATTCAAAATCTAAGCACTTCTCCCTATACTAATCCAACCACCCATCTCCAAACTGCATTAGCCTTTTTAAAGTTTTCTTGCTTCTGATGCCGGAGGGGTAAGTCTCTAGGGGAGACTTGAGCCCGAGCCAAGAGGGTTCTTGGCTTCATGAAGGAAAGATTTCAAGGCTCAAACAAGACGAGAGGTTAAAACCAGAGCAAGTGTATTGAGCAGAGAGGATAAGCAAGAAAAGCTACTTCACGGAGTAATGGGACCTCCTCACAAGAGGAGAGAAGACCCCAACTGACTGTAGAAGTTGAGCTTGTAGCTGTTTTTAGTTTCTATGGGAAATTACTGGTATGGGGAAATAGAGAGTGGGCAAAAACATTGGGGTTAACTTTAACCTTTTTTTAAAATATATTTTTATTGATTTCAGAGAGGAAGGGAGAGATAGAAACATCAATGATGGGAGAGAATCATTGATTGGCTGCCTTCTGCACGCCCCACACTGGGGATTGAGCCCGCATCCCGCGTATGTATCAAACCCAGGACCCTTCAGTCCACAGGACGTCACTCTACCCACTGAATCAAACCGGCTAGGGCAATGGTCAGCAAACTGCGGCTCGGCAAACCGTGGCTCGCAAGCCACATGCGGCTCTTTGGCCCCTTGAGTGTGGCTCTTCCACAAAATACCGACTTCTGTGCATGGGCCACAAAGTTTCAATCGCACTGTACATGCGCACCCACACGTGGTATTTTGTGGAAGAGTCACACTCAAGGGGCCAAAGAGCCGCATGTGGCTCTCGAGCCGCGGTTTGCCGACCACGGGGCTAGGGCAACTTTAACCTTTAAGAGGTATATTTTGTGGTCTGTTTTCCTTTTATGGTACAGGTAGTATTAATCAATCTTTGCAGGAATTTTCTTCGTTCTGGGGGCTCCTTGCAGTCCACTTGCATCTCTGTGTCAGGTAGCACATAGCAGGCCCTGACTTACTTTTTTTTTTATATATATTTTTATTGATTTCAGAGAGGAAGGGAGAGGGAGACAGAAACATAAATGATGAGAATCATTAATCAGATGCCTCCTACATGCCCCTACTGGGGATCGAGCCCACAACCGGGCTGTGCCCTTGACTGGAATCAAACCTGGGACCCAAAGGCTGACACTCATCCACTGAGCCAAACTGGCTAGGGCTAACTTTCTTTGACTTAAACTAACTTATATAGTTCTCATGCCCCTCTTCTATTCCACCTTTGCTCCTCTCGCTCCTAACCTCCTCCTCTTGTCTTTGCTCAAATGTCAGTTCCCATTTTTCAAACTGCAACTCCCAACCCCCAGAGTTCCCTCTCTCTTCTTGCTTAAATTTTCTTCACAGGACATGTTACCAACCAACACACTACACATTTTAATTATTTATCATGTAAAATATAAGCTACAAGTAGGGAGGGATTTGTATTTATTTGTTCATTAATATATTCCCAGTGCCTAAGATAACTATTATATACATGGCACAGCAACATAATGGGCACAAATATTAATAATAGTGTGGATGATTTCCAAAAACGGTCCCCAATGAATCACATCTCCCAACTGGCTCTGTGACATAAGCTAATCAATAGGACACAACTGTTAAACAAACAGTTTTAACTTCCAAGGGGGAATGTCTTTTATAAAAGAAAGGATTAGGTCATTGACAGCAAGAAAGACTAGGTCCTGGAGCAGGAAGCCTGACTACCAGCAGCATAGCTAAGTGAAGAGACACGTCTACTGTCCTGGCAAGTGTGTGTGTGTGTGTGTGTGTGTGTGTGTGTAAATGTAAATCATTCTGAAAGAATTTACATTAGCTATAGACAGAGGGGGTGGGAGAAACTGAACTGAAACAGGGCCAGCTCTGGGAGAGACAGAGTCAGCAAGAAAGAAGTGTCAGCTCCTATGGACTAGCTGAGGGCAGTGGACTGGAAAAGTTCATGTTCATGTAAATAAAAAGCGGAGACTCCTGGGGTTCTATGATGTCTGGCTATTCTCCTTTGGATAATTTTAAAAATAGCCACCTACAAATTAAGCCCAAATTCCAACAGATATACAGGAATGTAAGCAGTCTTTTGTCAGAGATGGTCCACGGCTAATAACAGGCTAACTGTTCTCTCTCATTCTCCAGCAGCTGTAACTTAATTCAGAACATCTCAGAATTTTTTTTCTAGTCATAGAAGAACCAAAATGTCCCAATTCCAGGCCTGGCAGCTTCATTTTTATGTTCTTCAAAGCCCCTAAAATCTGCTACTCTACTGGAGATGCCACAGAAAGAACATGTGGATGTCACCCCAATAAATTTAACTTAAGGGGGAAAAAGGGATATCTGGAGAGTCTTATTTGTTCATCTGAGCCCCAGCCTTTCAGGCATACATACCCTGAAAAAGCAACACACGTCTTCAGTTTAGCCCCAGCTGACACTTGTCTACAGCTAAATGACAAACCACAAATGAAACCACCAGAAAAACCACATCTCAGCCCACAGAACGGTAATAAATAAACAAACAAAATAGCTGTTGCTACCCACTAAATTGTTTGGTGGTTTATTGCATAGCATTAGATAAAACAAATGGCAAAGACTTAGAGAGTTTACTCTGTACCAGGCACATAATATTAACCCATTTAATATTAGATATTCCTATGATGTAGGCAATGTTATCTTTATTTTATAGATGAGGCAGGAGAAGCATAAGGATGTGCCAATTAATAAACTGCTGCAGTCAAAATGTCAAACTCAGAAGCGCTCTTAAGTCCCCACTATTGGCATTTTTTCCCTTTAGACCTCAAGTGCACAGAATTTACACAATCCTTTCCTTCACGACATACTCTCACTATTCATCCATACCTGGCTCACTTCTACCTGATTCTTAATAATGCAATAAGCATCCCTGGCCGTGCTCAGGGGCTCAGTGGTCAGAGTGTTGTCCCATACACTAAAAGGCGGCAGGTTCAATTTCCAGTCAGGTCACATAACCCAGATTGCAGGTTGGGGCATGTATAGGAGGTAATCAAATGATAAAAATATATATTTAAAAAAATGTTTGACCAGCCCTGGCCGGTGTGGCTCCGTGGTAGAGCGTTGGCCCATGCACCGAAGGGTTGCAGGTTCAATTCCCAGTCAAGGGCACATGCCTGGATTGCAGGTTAATTTCCTGACCCCCGTTTTTCTTTCTCATTCTGTCCTTCTCCCCACCCCCGTCATCTTTCTAAAAAATATAAAAATAGTAATAATAATAATAATAATGCAATAAGCATCTACAAACTAGGACTCTGACAACCATATTGCCCATCCCATTTCCCCTGCCTCCCAACAACCATCCTGATTCCTAAGTTTTTATTTTCTTCCCTTGCTTTTTGTGCACTTTAAGTGCATCAAAATGGAATCCTAAAAAGTGTGTTTGTATAGTTTGGTTGCCTTTAACTTTTGGGGTTTTTTTGAAAGAAGGTATGTTGCCTGGCTGGTATGGGTCAGTGGTTGAGCATCAACCTACAAACCAGGTCACAGTTTGATGCCCAGTGTGGGCTTGGTCCCCAGTGGGGAGGTTTACAGGAGTCAGCTGATCAATGATTCTCTCTCATCATTGATGTTTCTATCTCTCTCTCCCTCTCCCTTCCTCTCTGAAATCAATAAAAATGTATTAAAAACTAAAAAATATAAAAGCAGATATGTTATATGTAATTTTAGGGATTTTTGCTTCACTAAAATAATTTGTTGCTGGACTGTCACTTCAGTTCTTTAAAAAAAATTTATTGCAGTAAATTACACATATATAACATAAAATTTACCATTTTAGAGAAGCTATAATAAAGCCTCTTTTTTTGAGGAAAAAAAAATTTACCATTTTTAGGTGTACAAATCAGTGATATCAAGTGCATTCACAATATTGTACACCATCACCATTATCCATCCAACTCCAGAACTTCATCACCCCAAACTGAAATTCTACTCATTAAACAATTACCCACCTAATCTCCCCTGAGCCTGGTAACCACTATCCTATTTTGCCTCTATGAATATGCCTATTCTAGGCAGCTCATATAAGTGAACTTATACAACATTTGTCATTTTGTGTCCAACATTTCACTTAGCATAATGTTTTCAAAGTTCATCCATGTCAAAGCATACTTTACTTTTCATTTATGTTTACTGTTGCATAATATTACAGTGTGTGATGATTTGTTTCTAGGTCTTACTACAGTCATGTGCCACATAAGGACATTTTGGTACACAATGGACTGCATGTGGTCACCTAAGATTATAATGAAGCTGAAAAACTTCTATTGCTTAGCCCTGACCCAGTAGCTCAGTTAGAGCATCCACCTGATATGCCAAGATTGTGTGGTTCAATCCCTGGTCAGGGCATATATAAGGTTCAACCAAAAAAAGTTTAAATTTAAAAAACAAACAAACAAAAAAACCCTATTGCCTAGTGATACCAGGGCCTTTGTAAAGTTGTAGCACAACGCTTTACTCATGGCTTGCACCATAGTCTATTTAGCGATTTCAACCTTCTTCATCTCATAGCACACATAAGCTAATTACTAAAATTCTGCGGCACATCAAAAAATTTTGATGTGACAAAAAAAAAAGTATAATTCTGATTCATTCACACCGAGTGGCTATTATTGTCATTTTTTTTTTATTTGACGATCTAAGGGAAAAGAGCTCAGTGCCCCTGACTAAATAGTCAGATACTGCATGTTTTAAAAATTCTTGCAGCACACCAGTTGAAAACCTCTGGTCTAGTTGATCAATTCTGTAATGTATGCTTGCAAAAAACTCTATGTTCATTAGGTTAAGCTTGTTGGTTTTTTTACAATCTTACATATCTGCTAATCTGCCAGCTTGACCTACAAATAATTAAGAGATGTAATGAAATCTCTCACTATATTGGTGTTTTGTCCATTTATCCTAGTATAGTTCTACCAATTTTGCTTCATCTATTTCGAGGATTTTTAAAATATATTTCTTTATTGATTTCAGAGAGGAAGGGAGAGGGAGAGATAGAAACATCAATGATGAGAGAGAATCATTGATCAGCTGCTTCCTGCACGCCCCCTACTGGGGATCGAGCCCACAATCTGGGCATGTGCCCTTGGCCGCAACTGAACCTGGGACCCTTCAGTCCACAGGCTGACGCTCTATCCACTGAGCCAAACCAGCTAGAGCTATTTTAAGGATTTTTAATCAGATTATATATATATATATATGCTTTAAATTCCTTTATCTTCTTGGTAAACTATCAATATATAGTGATTATCATTACAAAATAATTTTTCCATCCCAATTAATATACTTCCTGTCTTAACCCTTTTCGGTCCAACCTCGAGGCTGACTCGACAGACCAGGCGCTAGGAGCAGGTCCAACGTTGAGCAATAAGAACATTAAAAAGTTCAACATTCAATCCCGTCAATTAATTTGGACCAGACTGTTTGAATTCCAAAAATAACATTGGACCACAAAGGGTTAAAGTATATTTTATCCTATATTAGAATAGTCATGCCAACTTTCTTATAGTTAATATTTCCAGATATGTATTTTATCAAATTTTTTATTTTTTGCATGCCTTAAAATTTTTGTGTGTCCCTCAAAGAAAGCATATACCTGAACTTTAGGTTTTTAAATCCAATTTGTCAAATCATCTCTCTAACCATTTATTGTAATTGATATAAATGGATGTATTTAGCATTCGTTTGTCCTACTCTTCTTATGCTTACTTTGCTCTAACACCAGCAGAAAGTGTTGTGCCATTAAAAAAGATACTAATTTAAGAGTCATGGAAGTTCAGAGCGAGACAAATTATTGCTGACTATGAGGCAGAGGAGGAATGAGAGGGGATGGGGATAGCTATGAGAGGAAGGATTTTCAAATGGGAGAATCCTGGAAAAGTGGGAGGGAAAACACCATGAGCAAAGGCACTGATCAAGGATGTATGTGAGAAAATGAAGTCAGCTGATGGACTTTGAATCCAAAGCAAGATCTTGTTCCTTTTCCACTTGGAACCTCTTTTGAGTGCAGCATGATTAGAAATTGTTACTCACGCCTTAAAAGAGAAAACTGGGGCTTAAAGAAGTAAAAAAACTTGCTCAAGTCAAAAGTTTATCCTTTTTCACTATACCAAGCTGCCAGTTATAGTTGATCCTTGAACACTGGTTTGAATTGCATGGGTCCTCTTATACACGAAGTTTTTTCCAATCAATCACTTTAAGTGTACTTCCTCTTCCTTATGATTTTCCTAGTAACATTTTCTTTTCTCTAGCTTTATTGTAAGAATACAGTATAGAAAACATATAACGTACAAATTATGTTAAATGACTATTTGTTATCAGTAAGGCATCCGGTCAACATTACCTATTAGTAGTTAAGTTTTGGGGGAGTCAAAAGTTGTATCAGATTTTTCAGCTGGGGGAGGGTAGGCCTTAGCACTCGTCCTTTCTCCTCTTCTATGTTCTATTTTCTGTTCTCAAAAATTCCCACTCATTCTTCTATCTAGGTCAAAAGTCACTTCCTGGGTCAAGGCTTTTCTGACTCCCCAAGGGAGGCTGATGATACCAGAGCAAATCTATTAACGCTTACCACATTATATTCATGTTTTTATGTCTATCCCCTACTACACTGAAATCACAGAGCAAGAACAGTTCTATTCATCATGATGATGAAAAAAGAGTGGTTTTTACCCTACACTTAGTTCAAAAGACTTTACAACTCACCTTTAAATCTCTACCTTTGTTAACCAATGTCACCCCAATAAATTCAATAAAAATACAAATTATGAACAACAAATATGCATCTATCAACAAGTGAATCTAAGAATCAAGTGAATAAATAACCTGATGTACAGAATGAACTGGTGATTATAATAGAATCAGGGACATAGAAAGGGAACGGACTAACTATTCTTGGGGGGAAAAGGGGTGTGGGAGATGCGGGAAGAGACTGGACAAAAATCGTGCACCTATGGATGAGGACAGTGGGTGGGGAGTGAGGGCTGAGGGTGGGGTGGGAGCTGGAAGGAGGGGAGTTATGGGGGGGGAAAAAAGAGGAACAAATGTAATAATCTGAACAATAAAGATTTATTAAAAAAAAATTTTTTTTAAATCTCTACCTTTGAAGACAACTGTGATTTTAAGACTAATAAAAATAAAAACTTCTTGTCCTGGTCAGTGTGCTCAATGGTTAGAGCATTGACCCCTGCACCGAAGGGTTGCGGGTTCGATTCCCAGTCAAGGGCACTTACCTCGGTTGCAGGCTCAATCCCCAGCCTGGGCCTGGGTCAGGGCATATGCAGGAAGCAACCAATCCATGTGTCTCTCACATCAGTGTTTCTCTCTCTCTCCCCCCACCTCCCTCTCTTCCACTCTCTCTAAATATCCTCCTGTGAGGATTAAAAAATAAAAAGTAATCCTTCCTTTCCCTTGCTCCATCCTTCTTCCTATAAAAATCTTCCATTTTGTACAACCCTTCGAGCTCCCTTCTAGTTGCTAGATGGGATGTTGCCCAATTCATGAGTTTTTTTTTTTTTTTAGTTTTTAAATATATTTTATTGATTTTTTACAGAGAGGAAGGAAGAGGGATAGAGAGTTAGAAACATCAATGAGAGAAACATTGATCAGCTGCCTCCTGCACACTCCCTACTGGGGATATGGCTGCAACCAAGGTACATGCCCTTGACCGGAATCGAACCTGGGACCCTCCAGTCCTCAGGCCGATGCTCTATCCACTGAGCCAAACCAGTTATTTAAAGCCAATTAACTCTTCAAATTTACTTGGTTGAATTTTGTTTTTTAACAAGTTAATAAAAACTTCTTTCTTACAAGGAAAAAACAAACTACTGACCTTTTAGTTCTTACTAAGTCTGTTACACATGTACAGAGATAGTGTACAAGAGTTTGCAAAACCAACAACATGCCAGGAAACAACCTAAAAATCCATCAACGGTGAACTGTTTCGAGAAACTGTTGTACAACCCTGTATCACAATACTGGGAAATCTTTAAAAGAAAGTATTTCATGTATATTTTATGTAAAGCTGTCCCTGATATTGTTTGAAAAAACGTAAGGTGCAGAACAATACATACAAAATGATCACACAATTGTCTAAATCTGTGAATATGTGTAGAAAAGTCAGGAAGGCTGTAGTGTAACATCAGGCAGTTAACAGCTGCCAGCCTGAGGAGGAAACCGGTTAGGGATGACAGATTAACTTCACACACTTGTTTTCTGCGCATTTCTTTTTTTAAACTGGCACACACTGTCACTTAAGGACTATAAAAAGCTGTGATCCTGCCCAGTGCAGTCGAGGGGGAAAGGGCGAGTGTGAGAGCAGGAAAAAGGCCTCTTTTTTCCTTGCTGTGGCCGCCCACAATTTATGAGAAGCACCTGGTAATTAATCCCAAGATGGTTAGATTCCCCTGAATCAAACAGCCCCTCAATTCAAACTGCAAGACAAGCTACTTTCAAGGTTACATTCCTGCATCCCTCTCCTCCCTGCTGTTTTTACAACTCAGGGTTAACTTGCACCCAGAAGTCTCTCGTTAGCAGAAAGTTCCCCTCCTCCTCCCCTTCAAACAAGCCTCTTTTGAACTCTGTAACTTAGGTTCTAAGAATTTTTACAGGCGTTGGAAAAATACTGATAAGACATCTGCCAAGCACATCTGCCTGCATTGTCTCCTGAAGAACTAACGAACTGCCACCCCCTCCTGTCTGCTCAATTTCAGCCCAAAAGTCCTCCTCCCTTCCTTATCACTGTTGCCCTTGTATTGATTAGCAATGCACCGGCCCTTTCCCTTCCTTCCCTTCCAGGAAAGTAAAATAAACTTCCTCTCTGCATTGAGCTCTCAGTGAATTCTTTCACAGCCGATGTCCCCGCTCCCTCTCCCCCCCCCCCCGCCCCGCAAAAAAAAAAAAAAAAAAAAACAGAACGAGCAGCAGCATTTTCCTCCGGCGCCGCTTTAAAACAGCGGTTTTCAAACGTTAGGGTGCACAGGAATCACCGGGGGTGGGTGGGGAGGGGGCTGTGCTGATTAAAACATATTCCTGAGCCTCCTCTCCCGATACAGTTGGGAGGTCTGCATGCGGCCCTAAGGTGAGCACTCTGCAAGCAAGCACCCAGGCCTGAGACGCGGGACCCGCAGCCCTGCAAACCGCTACCCTGAGCTCCTGACGCACCTCGGGTCCTCCTCCCGCCGCCCTCTCCCACCTCCGTGCTCCCAAGTGCCTCCGTACCCCCAAAATCCTGCGCCCAGCGGAACATCGTTAGGCTGTCACTGATGGCGGAGCCGCACCGTCCCTGCACCTCCGCTTTCGTCTTCCCCGGGTGCTCACCTCCCCACTCTCTCCCCGCCAGCCCCTTCCGCCCGG
>NW_005371683.1:2572041-2576232 GCF_000412655.1 Myotis brandtii
GCCCGGCGCCGCCGGAACCCCGGAGCCACACCTGAGGGCCACCCGCGAGGCGCTCCCGCGCTAAGCCCAGAGGACATCAGTCAAAGGTGCTCAGGCCTCGGCCGCAATTTGAAACCCGGGTGGCGACCAATGAGAGCGCAATTTCCGGTTTCCCACCCACCTCGCGCAGGAGCTTCCGGCGAGGCCTCGGGGAGACCATAGATGGTCCACTGGAGGGCTGGAGAGCTAGAGAGGACGAGTTCTCCCCACCATAGAGTAGACCCTCTTCCGGGGGACAGAGTGGCGAGGCCTGGACCGCGGGGAGCGTGAGGGCTCCGGAGCGAACATTTCGGGAAACCGCGAGGTCTGGTGCTATTTGCAGACGTGTCCTAGGAGGTCAGAAACCTGGGAGGCATCCTTCCGCTTATCAGAAAAATGCCTCTCCCTCCGTTCCCAGGATGAGGAATCGGAAAACACGGTCTTAAATCTGAGAAGGGTCGGCTTTGATTCGTGTTGGATGTAGTGTAGACGATTGACATGGTGATGAATCACACTGTCCAATATAATAACCACCAGCTACCGGTACACGTGGCCTGAAATGTGCTAGTCCAAATGGAGACGTGCACATCACGATTGAAATACACATCAGATTGAAAGTCTTTGTAGGAAAAAAAAATAATGCGAAATATCTCATTGATGAAGTTTTATGTTGATTACACACCAAAATGATACTTTGGATATGTTGGGTTGAATAAAATATATTTAACTTCACCTGTTTCTTTTTTTTTTAATGTGGCTACTAGAAAATGTTAAATTACACCTGTAGTTTGCGTTATAATTTGTATTAAATGACACTGGTGTGGAATGTAAGCTGGGGCCAGATTGGAGAGGATTTTGAATGCTGCTATGAAAAGTTCCACTTGTTATTCAATAAATACTAGGGAAGAATCAAAGGGTTTTGAGCGGGGGCGGGGGGGGGGGAGGAGGCAGTCTAATATTATTAATTTGATGCCTCAGCATTCCATACACACAGCCATTTTAGAACCCATTCTACCACTAGCTCTGGGTAGACGATTAGCTCTGGTGATGTGATTCTTACGGAGAACACTTAATAAGGTAGTCCTTGTTATTGTTTTTAATGTACACGAGGGGAATAAATCTAGGAGTAACGTTATTCCCTTTGCCCAGAATTAACCCGATATCGCCAGCTTTCTAAATTCTCTACATCTCCCTCCATTGCAGTCAATTAAGTTAAGCCTTATATACAGGATGGTGGCTATAGTTCATTTGTATCGCAGATGGAATTAAGGAACCGCTAACAAAAACCCTTGCTTGACCCACTCTGAGCCCCCCGGTGGGTAATTCTCAACGCCAGCCCTTTTGCGGAGGGCGGTGCTCAGGTGATGATGGCTGTGGACGAGACCAGCCTTCCGATGCCAAGATCAATAACATCTCCCCGTCGGGCACGTTCGGCTTTCCAGTCTCTCGGGCTTAGGAAGGCTTCTGACCCCAAGGTTTTCTTCGCGTAAAATTACTTACAATACCATCTCACTATCAGTGTCCTATCTCCCGCTTGATCTTACACAGCTCGACCCAACAGCTTCAGAACAGCGTATGTGTACTCTCTTCGGCTCATTGATTTTTTTTTCCTGTTATCGGGAAGGTTTGAGAACTGATATCCACCCTACTATCAATAGTATAATCAATAGTATAATAGACCAGACATCACTGCGACGCTTCAAACCGGTAGTCTACCTCGCCGTTCTCTCAATCCTGGACCAATTAGAGAGAGTACAAATCGAAGAAGCCTGCCTTACCTAATGATGGTTATTGTGCACATAAATATCTCGCCGTTCTGAATGAGCTGGTAATGCTGGAGAAAGGCGCAGGATTTATTTAGGTCTTAAGTTTTTCTTTGGCGCATGAATTCCCAGCCTTCGCGTGTTTAAAAGCGTCACCAAGTGCAGGCGGAAGGACCTGATTACACAAGAGTCCTGACTTTTTGTAAGGGTTTGCAAAAGCCTCAGCTCCACGTGAGGGCCCGGATAGCTCAGTCGGTAGAGCATCAGACTTTTAATCTGAGGGTCCAGGGTTCAAGTCCCTGTTCGGGCGCTATGTTTTTTGGCTTTTTTTTTTTTCCGCTTTCTTGTTTTGAACGGGCGCATTTTGCGTTAACTTCTGTCTTTGTTAGGTTGGTTTTTCTTTCTCGATTATTAGTAATCTGAAAAAACAAATTCCTTTTCGCTGCGAAACTACTGCGCAAAACCTCCGCACTCACCAAGAAATGAAATAATTGCGCATGGTCATTTTTCCCCTGAGAATATCTATCATAGTCTGAAATCAATGAAAAACAAAGCGAATTCCACTTAAAATATAAACACACTTCAGCATTGATATTAAAACGACACGCCCGAACAGGGACTTGAACCCTGGACCCTCAGATTAAAAGTCTGATGCTCTACCGACTGAGCTATCCGGGCGCTCTTGGAAAAGGGCTGCTCTTCTCTTTACTTGTTATAATTCTAACAAATTGTTTCTCCAAAAAGTTAAATTTAGGTGTTAGTTTCAAAGTATCTTTTTGAGGAAATTTTTCTTTACCTCTCTTTTCTATTTTTCTACGTTTAAGGCAGGTGTTCTTCAAGCTCTTTCATATTTGATAAATTGTCACTATCTACTGGATTCTCTAAAACTCAATGGTACTAAATTACAGAAAAATGGGCAACCAAGCTGAACATCACTTTCCTGTGATTAAGATAGAACCTCTTAATTTTATTCTGCTGAACCAGATTACAGTATCTTTCCCTTTAATGAAAAATACATTTCCCTTTACTAGATGATATAGCTGTTAGATAACCATCCCTTAGCACAAACGAAGACACATTTGATTCAGGAATAGAGGAGCTAATATAGGAGAAGGGACTGTGGAAATGTGGACCTGAATTTACATTGAGAGAAAGGGAGCTTTAGAACTTTAATTCAAATTTTGATTAATTTTTGTCTTTCCCCCTTTTCCAGACCAGTTAGTTTTCAAGTCAGACTCACAACATGAGTCCTTCTAAAGCAGTGTAAGTGTGCACCAGGGGAAGAAGCAATATACAGCACTGAGAATAATAATTTCCAGTTTAGCCCAGTTTTTCCTACAATCAGTTTTATCAACCCTGACGCATAGGGTGTGGAACACAAGATTATGAAATTCCAAAGACTGATAAGGGAATTCATTTTTGTTTCTGGGAACTTGAGGCTTCTGAACACAATGAACAACAAAATAGCTCAGCCTCAGTTGGAGGAATTTCTTTCCTACAATTGTCTGATTCTTTTAGAATAAGGACCAACAAATTGTGTGATCCTGAATGGGCCTTCGTTTCCGCATTTATGAAATGAGGGCAATTGATTAGATGATCTGTAAGAAGCCTTCTAAATCTAACAATTTACCACTGTTACTCTCCCCACTGTGAATAAGATTAGAAGGGAAAGACTCAAAATGCAAAGGAAAGGGATGATTTACTTGAGCAAACATTTCTTGATCATCTATTATTGCTTAGGCTCCCGGCTAGCTCTAGAGTCAGAGATAAGTAACACAGATCCTACTCAGAGTCTAGGAAAGAAGGCAGACATTTAAGCAAACAATTTTAATAAATAGATGCAGTAATAAGAATTCAAGTACAAGAGTGGCAGGAGATGAGAATGG
Organism: Myotis brandtii; assembly: GCF_000412655.1. Classification (NCBI taxonomy): domain Eukaryota; kingdom Metazoa; phylum Chordata; class Mammalia; order Chiroptera; family Vespertilionidae; genus Myotis; species Myotis brandtii. Next base: position 2,575,709 of record NW_005371683.1, read on the forward strand.
ACTGAAAGGCAGGGGTTATATAATGAGGGTGGAGGTCCCTGAATTTTTAGCAAAGTAAACACATGATCAGAGATGTGTACAAATGACATTGTAATGAGCCAGGCAGATATTTACTCATTCAGACATTTCTTAAGCACCCACTGTATTAGATAAGGAAAAACTTTTTGCTCTCCTTTTATGAGGAAGATGCATTATATCTAACTTCTTTAAAATTTAAATTGTTTTTTATTTTTCAATCACAGTTAACATACAATATTATATTAGTCTCAGGTGTACACTACCTAACTTTTTTTAAGGCAGATAGTTAAAGGAGCCTTCACTTTTTTTCCCTGTCCAATGGTTTTATTGTCCCATTCCGGACGGATAATAAAACAGCTGTTTAAAATCAAATAGACTGAATGAGATTAATACATCAAGTTGCTTATTGAGCACCTACAATTTCCCCAGCAGAGAGCTAGGCACAGTGGGAGGGGAAATGGTAAGTCTGGAAGGAAAGTGGGGCATGCAAGTTCTGTTTCAAAGGG
>NW_005371683.1:2576829-2583008 GCF_000412655.1 Myotis brandtii
GCAGGGGGGGGGGGGTGAATACATTAATACATTAACCTGGCTGGAATGGAGGGAGGTAAAAGAGAGGTGCTAGATTGGAGACAGCTGACAGGAGAATAATTTTATGGAATGGGTAATAGTTCAATTTGAAAGTTCGGTTTGTTAACGTTGCAAAGTTCCATCTGAGGTCACATGAACCGACTCAGCTTTTTCTATGCTGCATTGCAAACCACACCAGGAGTGCTATCCTGCACCTTATTTAGCATGAAATCATAAGTGTTTCCCTCAAGCTTCACTTCACATAGACTGTTGAACATAATTCACCCAGTAGAGGTCAGTCTAAACTGACAGATTCTATATTTGAGGCCTCCCTCCCTCCCTTTCCTTCCTCCCTCCATCCCTCCCTCCCTCCCTCCCTCCCTCCTTTCCTTCCTTCCTTCCTTCCTTTCTTCCTTCCTTTTGTTGACAATATTACAGGTGCCCTCTTTAACCCCCTCCCCACCTTCCACCCAGCCCCTGCCCCACCCAGACCTAAACCACATTATTATCTGTGCTCATGGCCTATACAGACACACATACATGTCTTTGTTTCATCTCTTTCAGCCCTCCCCACTCTCCTCCCCTCTATCAGTCTTTCTATGTATCCATGCCTCTGGACCTATTTCGTTCATCAGTTTATTTTGTTCATTAGATTCCACATATAAGTGAGATCCTGTGATATTTGTCTTTCTCTGACCGGTTTATTTCACTTAGCATATTAAGCTCCAGGTCCATCCATGCTGGCGACCCTTCTTTTTTACAGCCCCATAGTATTCCATGGTGCAAATGTACCACAGCTTCTCTTATCCACTCATCTACTGACAGGCACTTGGCTGTTTCCAGGTCTTAGCTATTGTAAATCGTGCTGCTATGAACATAGGGGTGCATACATTCTTTCTGATTGGTGTTTGGGGATTCTAAGGATATATTCCCAGAAGTGGGATCCCTGGGTCAAATGGCAGTTCCATTTTTAAGTTTTGAGGAAACTCCATACTCCTTTCCACAGTGGCTGCACCAGTCTGCATTCCCACCAGCAGTGCACTAGGGTTCCCCTTTCTCCCCATCCTCATTAGCACTTGTTGTTTGTTGATTGACTTATTTTTTAAATGTGGAACGCTTCGAGAATTTGCACGTCATCTTTGCGCAGGGGCCATGATAATCTTCTGTGTGTCGTTCCAATTTTTAGTATGTGTGCTGCTGAAGCGAGCACTGTTGATTTATTGATGGTAGCCATGCTGGCAGGTGTGAGGTGATACCTCATTGTAGGGGTTCCCTTTTCGTTTTGTTGATGGTTTCTTTTGCTGGGCAGAAGCTTTTTAGTTTGATGTAGTCCCATTTGTTTACTTTTTCCTCTGTCTCCCTTGCCCTGGGAGATGTATCTGCGAAAATACTCCTACATGAGATGTCTGAGATTTTATCGCCTATGTTTTCTTCTGAGATTTTTATGGTTTTTTCAACTTACATTTAAGTCTTTTATCCATTTTTAGTTTATTCTTGTGTATGGTATAAGTTAGTGGGCTAGTTTTATTTATTTTTTTGCATGTGCCTGCCCAATTTTCCCAACACTATGTATTGAAGAGACTGTCTTTACTCCATTGTATGCTCTTGCCTCCTTTGTTAAATATTAATTAACCATAATGGCATGGGTTGCAAGTTTGACCCCAGGTCGGGGTGTGTATGGGAACCAACCAGTCGATGTTTTTCTCTCTCTCTTCCTCTCTCTAAAATCAATACACTTATCCTCAGGTGAGGATTTAAAAAAAGAAAAACTCAGATACTGGCATCAGCCCTCAAAAATGCTGGGTCACCGAAAAGATATAGGGGAGAAAGCAGAGGGACTGATGTCAATGAAACTGAAGAAATCAACCTAACCACCAAATATTTACAGAGCACCCTAACCTCATCTCCAATATCCATTCATCTTTCTTTTTTTTTTTAAATATATTTTTATTGATTTCAGAGAGGAAGGGAGAGGGAGAGAGAGATAGAAACATCAATGATGAGAGAGAATCATTGATTGGCTGCCTCCTGCACACCCCCACTAGGGATTGAGCCTGAAACCTGGGCATGTGCCCTTGACCAGAATCGAACCCAGGACCCCTTCAGTCCACAGGCCAACACTCTACCCACTGAGCTAAACTGGCTAGGGCTCCATTCATCTTTCAAAGACACTTAAATCTTTTTGAAGAAAGTCTACTGAAGCATTTTAAAGTGAAAATGGTACAAACATTGCCTTTTTCAAATTTAGCTCAAATTTGTTTTACAGATTAGCCCTAGCCCATAGCAGAGCCCTGAGAGAACACAACACAAGTAAATGGATTCAATCACCTTCCCCTCCGTCTCATTTCAACCACTTGCTCCCTGATAATAACCTACTTCTTGTTATTACCCCCAGAGTCAGAAATGCTCAAGTGCCCCATTGTCTAGCCAGGTCACTCTCGGGTGTAGAATGTTAAACCTTCATTCATTCACTCATTCACCGAGTCCTTATTGAGCACCAACTTTGCATCAGGCGATGAAGTAGGCCTAGCAATGAAAAGGTAAACCCAACAGAGATGTCCTAGTCCTAAAGGAGTTTATAGACTAGTTACCCTCCTCTTCCATGCCCTCCCCAATTCAGAAAAATGCGAACAATTACAACGCTGTGATTAGTGCTACAATCCAGGCAGCTACCGGGTGTGGGTAGGCATTCTTAGAAGGCACTCTGGGGAAGCTTCCTGGAAAACTAGTTGCAGGGTGTATTAGTTCGCTATTGCTGCTGTAACAAATAACTGAAAATTTAGTGGGTGAAACCAACACAACGTATCTTACAGCTTCAGAAGCCCAACACAGGCCTCCCTGGGCTAAAATCAAGATGCCAGCAAACTGTGATCCTTTCTGAAGGCTCTAGGGGAGGATGTCTCCTTGCCTTTTCCAGTTTCTACAAACAGCTCACTTTCCTTGGCTCAGGACTTCCATTGTCCAACTTTAAAGGCAGTAATGCTGTATTTCTCTTACCATTCTTCCATCATCACATCTCCCCCCGCCCCCCTTTTTAATCCTCACCCGAGGATATTTTTCCATTGATTTTTAGAGGGAGTGGAAGAGAGAGGGAAAGACAGAGAAACATCAATCTGAGAGAAACATGGATTGGTTGCCTCCTGCACACCCCCTGCCAACCAGGGCCAGGGTCAGGGAGGAGCCTGAAACTCAGGTACATGCCCTGGACTGGAATCAAACCAGAACCTTTCAGTCTGCTGGCCAATACTCTATCCACTGAGCCAAACTGGCTAGGGCATCCCCTCTTTTTTTAATTCTCACCAGAGGATATGTTTTTGTTGATTGATTTTTTTAAAAATAGGGAGAGAGAGAGAAAGAGAAACATCAACCGGTTGCTTCTTGCACACATTCTGACTGGGGATTGAACCCACAACCTAGGTATGTGCCCTGACACGTAATCAAACCCACAACCCTTTGGTGCACAGGAAGACACTATAACCAACTGAGCCACCCGGCCAGGGCATCACATCTCCCTTTGACTTCAACTGGCAAAGGTACAGTGGGGCCTTGACTTACAAGTGTCCTGACTAACGAGTTTTTTGAGATACCAGCTGTCTCTCGGCCGATTTTTTGCATTGAGTTGATAGAGTAATTTGAGTTAAGGAGCTCCTTAACGAGCTTCTTAACGAGCTCGGTCTCCTAAAGAATTAAACTCGTAAGTCAAGGCCCCACTGTACTAGGATTCTGCGTTTAAGGACCCACGTGATTAGATTGGGCTCACCTGGGTAATCCTGGCTAATCTTCCATCTGAAGGTCCTTATCTTAATCACATCTGCACAATCCTTTCACTGCCTAAGATAGCAGCCACAGGTTCCAGGGAGTGGGAAGCAGACATTTCCTCCTTTGGGAGGCCATTCTTCTGCCTGCCATGTAGAAACACAGCCACGCAGGGTGATAGCGGTGGCGATTGGCGGTGGGAGGCCCTTTCCAGGCTGTGGGAAAAGTCTGTAGAAGTCCCCTTGGTGAGAATAGCATATATTCCTGGAACTGCAGAGAGTTCAGTAAGACCAAAGCATGAAGTTTGCATTGGGATGCAGGAGAGAGCTACTTACTCACCCACATGTATGGACTGTGTACTACATGGCAGGTGCTGTTCTGAGGATGGAAGGACAAACATGAAGAAGGTCCTATCCTCTGAGTCCAGAGTGAGAAGCAAGGGGCAGATAGTGAGAGGCCTTGTTGCCTTTCTTAAGAAGTTTGCCTGTTAGCTAAGAGCTCTATGGAGCCTCCCATTTGACAAATTTTATTGAGCACGTGCTATGTGCCAGGCACTGTGCGAGGCTCTAGGAAAGTTTAAAGAAGTTTAAAAACCAAAGTAAAGATTCCCTGCCTTTATGGAGCTATATGTTAGCAGGTTTTCAGCAAGGAAGCAGGTGTTTGCTTTAGAAACATCACTCTGGCTGGGGTGTTGGAGAGAAGGTTGGAGGGAGCAACACTTGTGGTGGCCCCGGGCTTCTAACTCCCCCTTTGACATTAACAGCTTTTCCTCAGCTTCATGTCCCTCCTTGGGCACCTCCTCTTTTGTCAGGAGCCCTCTTTCCCCTTTATCCTACAACTGTACTTATTCTGCAACCCCCAACCCTGATTTAACGTTCTACACTGACTTCCCAGATCTGCAGAAGAAAATGATAAAAATATTCATATAGAAACCACTACATATCACATCCCAGCCATATCCTCAGCTCTGCTGACAATTCCACTCCTCTAACAAGCGACCACTCATTCCTTTCAGTGGCTCTTTTAACCTTAACCACTTTCCTTAATGCTCAATCCCATCTTGACCCCTTCTCTCCCAGGAGATGACTTAGAGGCTGTCAGGTGGCAACCACTTCTCTCAACTTCTAACCTCTAGGTCTACCACAAATGCATCGGCTTGTGCGTTCTTCCTCCCAAAGACAGCACAGGCAACTCCACCCTCCCGTGCCTAGATCCCATCTCCTCTGAGGCATTTTTCATTAATCATTTCTCCATCCTCCTCAGCATATGAGCATGTTTAAGCCTTTCCCATCTGAAAAACAACAACAACAACAAATCAGACAACAAAACTCTTCCCTTTGATCCTGCCTTCCCCCATCACTGCCTCACATTTCTCCTTCCCATGGATCGCCCAGTTTCTGGAAGGAGTGGTCTAGATTCATGTGTCTCTTTCGCTCCTTAACCCCCTGGAGCCTGGTGTAACGATGACTGTTTTCCCACCACTGGTCCTGGGACTTTCTTGCCAATCCAAAGGGCCATTCTCAGCCCTGTCCTCCTGACTGTTCCTGCTGCACTTCTGTTCCAGTCTCTTTCCTGATACTTTCTCCCACCCTCCTTTCTGACACGCTGTGGTCTCTGTTTTTCTATCAATCTCGGTGTTTATCCTTGATTTATTATTTTTTTAAAAATATGTATTTATTAAATTGATGGGGTGACATTGTTCAACATGAACATATAGGTTTCAGGTGTGGGTTTCCATGTTACAAGATCTGTATATTGCACTGTGTGCCCACCACCCAGAGTCAATTCATCTCCTGTCACCTTATCCTAGGACCTCCTTCTATTTCCCACCCCCTTCCCTCTGGCAATCACCACGCTGCTGTTTGTGTTCACAAGTTTCAGTTTTATATCCCATATATGAGCGAAGTCATATAGTTCTTAGCTTTTTTGATTTCCTTTGCAGGCCTCTTCCTTCCTCTATCTGCCCACCTGGGTGATCTCGCCTATGCCCATAACTTTGCTGACCGCCTATAATGTGAAGAGTCCAAAACTGATAGCCCCTGTCCATCCTTCCACTTTGAGTTTAGTTTCATAAATCCACTGTCTCCTAGACATCCTCACCTAAACATACTGCAGGTGCCACAAACCCCACATGTCCACAATTAAACTCACGATTGCTCCCCACCACCTGGTCTCGGCTTTACCACAGTCCCTCGCTTCGTGAGGGGCATCACCTGCCACCAATTCCTAAGATGTCAAGTGGGGAGTAATTCTAGATTCCCACCCCTCCCCGATTCCCTGCATTCAATACATTATCATCTATTACTGATGTGACTTCCTAACTATCTGTTGTATCTGCCCTCTCCTTTTCAGCCCGGCTCTCACACTCCTGGCATAGTTTTGATCTTGCACTGTGAACATTGTCA
>NW_005371683.1:2584458-2586069 GCF_000412655.1 Myotis brandtii
CCAACCTGCACTCATGTGGAGGTCCAGAACCAGTCACACCAAGATGTGCCTCTGTGTGTGCAGATTGTTTTGAGCCAGAAGCAACCTCAGCAGCAGGCTCAAGAGAAACTTCTGCCCCTCCCATTGGTTCACTCAGGGTTGCCTGCAATTAAGGGTCCTTTGCATTTGCCCAGATTTCATCTTACATGAGAACAAAGCATTTCCCAATAAATCCTCTGAATTGTGAACTCGCTTTTTAATTGCTTTCTCCCCTCTGTAGGACTTCCTTTGGGCATTCAAATTCCCTTTCCAACACTTATCCTCTTACTGAGCTCTGGAGTCCTTTAATTCTACTACTCTATGAATCTAAGGATTGTGTTGAGTTTGTTGCAGTTTCATAATAATGAGGACATTTTTAAAAGGCCTCTCTGACACCTGTGTTTTGTTTTTTAAACGCTGGTGAATCCCAAACAGACTAATGGTAGCACTTTAGCAAGTATTTCCTTGAGGCCAGGGAAGGGAAGGTTGGCAGATGTTTTCGTGGGGACCCTGGCTGGGGAGTCCTGGGCATCTGAAGGAGGTTAGGAGCCCTTCCAGCGGTTCTCAATCTGTGGAGGTCGAACGACCCTTTCACAGGGGTCGCCTAAGACCATCGAAAAAACACATATATAATTACATATTGTTTTTGTGATTAATCACTATGCATGAGGAACTGTATTAAGGGTCGAGGCATTAGGAAGGTTGAGAACCACTGCTTTAGACCCTGGATACCTGAAGGGGATTGCAGAGGAGGGAGCTGAGAACCAGTTGCTGATCTTCATAGTCTGGCAAGGAAGGAGAGAGAGTCCTGGGGGGAAACAAAGATTCATGGTTTGAGAAAAATGTACTTTGAGATCATAGATCATAGTTATTATGCAGATCAAATGCAAATGAGCTGGCCATCTACTGGTTTCTTTTGGGTGTAGCCTTTGGAAATTTCTAGAGACCACCACTCAAAGAAAGGTGCTTAAGAGTCAAATTGTTAATGCTGCATGAAAGAGGGTTTTTTCCTCCCACAGTTGGGTTGGAGGACCCGCCACCTCCCTCTCCTCCCCTCCCCGCTCGGGTTGTTGATGGCTATTCTCAGGCTCAGGTCCCACGACGCACCTGGGCTCACAGAGAAACCAAGGAGGCTGAGTGTGACCCGCCGCCGACACAGCTTCCTCAGGCCCCCACCTCGACTTCAGACCTCCAGGAGGGGTTCTTTCGGGCATCGCTCTCCTAAGGATTTGGGACATTCCTCAAACCGATAAGGGACCTCAAAACGCTGTCATTTCCAGCAGAATGACTTGGCATGCACCTGCCACAGTGCCGAGGGAAGAGTAACAACCGTCTGCAGAAACCCTCACCCGAGTGGGAAGTGGAAATCTTGGCTCTAGGGTTTTCCAAGCAAAACTCGCCGCCGGCGCGTTTCTCCTGCGGGCGCACTGGCGGGAGGGAGGGGGCAGGAGGGGAGAAGAGAGTAGGGAAGCCGGGAAGGGGAGAGGGGCGAGGGGGAGGTGGTGGGGGAGAGAGGTAGAGGGTGCTGGGAAGGGAGTAGAGGTGGAGGAGAGGATAAGGGGGAGGGGAGGGGAGGAGAGGGATGGGAGGAAA
>NW_005371683.1:2586820-2608187 GCF_000412655.1 Myotis brandtii
GCCGGCGCAGGTCGCCGACCCGCTCCGCCCGTTTCGGGCACCTAGAGCTCCCGGGCCTTCCCCACCCCGTCCCTGTTCAACACACTCCCCGGCTCCCAGCTGCTAGGCGATCGGAACCGACCCATGGTTTGTTTGTTTAAGATGAGAAATAAAAAGCAAAGCTGCCCTGGAGTGGGGGTGGGGGGGGTGCTTTCTCGGGCAGTGGGTGAAAAGTCATCATCCAGCCTGGGGAATATAGACTTTTTTTTTTTTTTTTAAGCCAGACGCAGGGTAGACTTGGCTTCTCCCTTATAAGGATCCTGCAGCAAAAGGAGAAATCCTGGGAGAGGGAGAGGGACCCTCAGGCCCCAGTTCCGGGCCCTCCGGAGGTGAGAGGGCTCCTCTCCTGGCCTGTACTTGTCAGTCATTTTCAGCTCCCAGCAGCGGTGGCTTTGATGCTGGGGAGCCGTGCAGCAGCGGGGAGCCCAAGGGGGCGGCTGCCCAGCTGGGTTGGGGTGGGGTTGGGTGGGGAGCTCAGGGGCTTGGCAGGGTCCAGGGTCCTGCGTGCAAGAGGTGAGTGCGTGCACACACCCTCCGTGGCTGAGGGCTGTGTGGTGTGTGTGGTGAATCTGCCATTGCTCTGGCTGCTTCACGCCAACCTTCTCTCCTGGCATCTCCACCCCCATTTGGGGTCTTTGTGGCTTCCCTGTCCCTGTCCCTAGCCAACCAGCCTGGGATGGAATCCATTGTCTCCGGCTGCCCTGATGTTTTTTCTCTGTTCCATTGGAGGATTTTGTACCCTGGGCTGGCTGGTCCCAGCATGGCCCCAGGTTCTGTCCCTATCCAACCAGCCTGGGATGGAATCCATTGTTTCCGGCTGCCCTGATGTTTTTTTCTCTGTTCCATTGGAGGATTTTGCACCCTGGGCTGGCTGGTCCCAGCATGGCCCCAGGTTCTGTAGCACACAGCTACTCCTGCTCCCAAAAGTGGGCCAACAGGGCGCCTCCTCTCTCTAAACTACCTGACTGGGGCATGGCCAAGCAGATGTAAGCAATTTGCACGGAATTCCAACCCGGTAGCCGTCCCTGAATGAAAACTTGCTCTATTGCCACGCTGGACCTTGGAAAGATATGGGAAGAGAAATGGCCCAGGGGGTGGCCACTCCGGCCCCCAAATACACCTCCCTCCCCAACTCCAGCTGTGGGCCCCAGAACTGAGTGGTTCTGAGGCTTCAGAATTGCAGCTCCTCTGGAGCCTGGCAGTCCCGTCTGGGATGGTGTCCATGGAAAAATTAAGTCGAGGCACATTTTATAGCTCCGCCTGGCAGCCAGCATCGGAGGAGTGGTGGCTGCTGCTCCGTTGGTCTGGGTGAGCCCAGGTTGCATTTCCATGGCTCTGAATTTACTGCCGAGTGTGCATGGGTGTGTGTGATCAAGCTCTGCAGCCCTGGCCAGAGGGAGCTTGTCCATTTCCCGCTCCCTGGAAGCACCGGTGAGGGAGGCCTGCAGGGTGTGCTGGGGTGAGGGAGGCCCCAGGCTTTTCTCTGTTGCTCCTTTGAGGCCTGAACTGCCCACGGTCTTTGCCATGACCTAGTGGTGCCCCAGTAGATCTCCCGCACCTGTGAGCCTTTGGTTCCCACTCTGTGGTTCCCTCATCTCACCTGGGCCTCGTGTCTAAGTTCCTTCAGCCTGGGCACCTCTTTTCAGACCAGTCGGGAGACAAATGAGGGATCCCTGTTCCCTGTGGGGGTTCGTAACTAGCCCTAAACTTTAGGCTCCTCAGGCTCCCAGGATGTGAACTTGGACGTGATGATGTGGGTTCCATGTCAGGAGGCCTGGCCTTGAGTCCTGGTGTGACTTATTTCCTAACTGTGTGAGCATGGACAACCTGTGAACCTATCTATGCCTTCGTTTGTATATCTGTAAAATGGGAAAAAATAATGCCCGTGGCTCACCGGATTATTTTAAGGAGGAAATGTACTGCTTGCTATGAACTGAATAAAATCATGTATGCAGAAGCACTCTGAAAACTGCACGGTACCATACAAATGTCAGTTATTCATCCTGAGTTTAGCCTTGGTAACAAGGGAGGGAGAGCTGGTGGGGTGGAGTTGGGGGAGGCGTTGGAGGAGAATGTTCTGGAACCTTTCCTTTCCGGCTAAGCGAAGAGCAATGTGACAGTACTGAGGTAACTGTTCTTTCGGTATTTCTCTTTAAATAGGGTTGGCAGGATGGGAACTGAGGGGGAAAGAAAGGCTGCTTAATGACATTTGTAGGAAATTGGGGAGAGACATACACCCCTCAAAGGCTGGCTGCTGTGTATAGACAGGGGAGTGCTGAGCTGGCAGATGATATAATAATAGCTAACACTGATGTCAGCCAGCTAGTAAATGACAGGAGGGTTTTGAAGCAGGCAGTCTCACCCTTGCTCATAATTTTGATGGTACTATGGGTGGACGTTGAGTCTTGGGAGAGCAGAAAGGGGCAGTCGAGTTGCAAAATTCATTCATATTGGGACCCTTGACTTGAATGCCCGTGAAATGTCACCAGACTGAACGTACTTTATTTGTTTTCTTAAATAGTTTTTATTGATTTCAGAGAGGAATGGAGAGGGAGAGAAAGACAGAGACATCAATAATGAGAGAGAATCATGGATCGGCTGCCTCCCGTATGCCCCACATCGGGGATTGAGCTGGAAACCCAGGCACATGCCTGGGAACCAAACGGTGACCTCCCAATTCATAGGTAGATGCTCAACCACTGGGCTGAACGTACTTTTGATAACAAACTTCTTAAGGATAGGGGCCCAGCCCCAGTCCGGCATAGCATCTCCTTAATTCCCAGTTGTTTGAGGGTTGAGGCACATGTGTGTGCATTCCTTGGGCTCCAGTCTTAAAGGCCTTTCTCTGCTTTCTCAGTCATATCCTTGGCCTCAGCATAAGGACAAGACTGGGGATAATCAAATCAAGTAATTTTGCTCCCTTCTGGGCAACTCTAGTAAGAGATTTGGGCCCCGGGGGCCGTGGGATAATTGAGGCAAATCTTGTTTTTTCGTATTTCCGTACCTGCTTTATTTCATCTCTGTGTTCTAAAATGAAAGACGATTCTTGCATTTCCATTGATCACGTTAAGTGTTACAACTGGAAAGGGCCTTGGGCATCATTTCCATGGGAAGTCACACGGTTGCTAGACCCCATTGGTGGCTTCATTGCTGGCAAATTCTCCGAACTTTGGTGATGGAATTCACTCCCCCACGTCTCCTTGCTGGTTAGAGATGATGGACCCAGAATGCATCATTTGTGCTTTGGGGCAGAGACCCTCGAGGTATGGAGAAGAGGAGAGGGGTTTTCAATAGTCCTGAGGCAGAATAGAGAGCTCATGGCTGAAGGAATCCTTAACCTTTCACTCCTTCCTCCTCTTGAGAACTTCCTGGAGGCAGTCTTACCTGGCAGAGGCTCCATATTACTTCAAAGAGAAGCCAAAGCTCATTTACCTCTAGAAACTCTTGTCCTCCCCACTTAACTCTATTACTCCTGCCCCGTCCCTTGAAAACATTGTTCAACTCCCTGCTCCCTACCAGTGGTCGGCAAACTGCGGCTCGCAAGCCACATGCGGCTCTTTGGCCCCTTGAGTGTGGCTCTTCCACAAAATACCGACTTCTGCGCATGGGCCACGAAGTTTCAATCGCACCGTACGTGCACGCCCGCACGTGGTATTTTGTGGAAGAGCCACACTCAAGGGGCCAAAGAGCCGCATGTGGCTCAAGAGCCGCAGTTTGCCGACCACTGTCCTAAGCCATGGCAGTGTATATAATTTATATTGCTATTTAAACTCTCTCAAAATAAAAGTGTGCAATCTTTTGATGTTATCTCCTCTTTCCCAGTGGAGGAGGTGCCAGGGATGAGAGAGCCCTGCACGCGGCTGGCTGTCCATGCCCACCAGGAATAAGCCTGTGTGGAGGCATCCTTTCCAGCCAGGTTTTATTTCTCTTTCGAAGTCTAGTTGGCGCTCTTGGCAGCAAAGCAGAAGGCGTAAGGTGGCAGAAGAGTGCAGAACCAAGGAGTTTCTATTTTGAGGAAATACTACAGTTTACCCTGCCAGTTAGAAGGAAGAGATGTGTGCTCTTCCTGTCTCAGGTCACACACTAACCCTGAACCGAGATTACAGTTGCGATGGAGCCAACTTCCGAGACCTCCGGGGAGAGCCCTGCTTTCCTGGAAGCAGAGCCTCTGTCACATTTCTGACCCGCCGCGCTGTTGTGTCTTCCACAGGACTAGGCGCACCGTCTGACCAAGGAAGGAGAGATTGTTTGCAGATTGGAGATTAGGGGAACCTGGGGAAAGGCACCTATATTTTCTCCAAAAAAAACACACAAAAACTTTATAACCAGGGATGTCATATTTTCACCCTAGACTTCAAGAAGGCAGATTTTAAGATCTATATATATATTATTGATTTCAGAGAGGAAGGGAGAAGGAGAGAGAGAGAAACATCAATGATGAGAGAGAATCATCAGTTGGCTGTCTCCCACATACCAGGAATCGAATCATGACCTCCTGGCCCACAGGTCTACGCTCAAAGACTGAGCCACACCAGCCAGGCCAGATTTTTTTTTCTAATTAAGAGGAAAGATAGATACAAGGAACTCAGAAAGATAAAAGTAGTTCCAGGGGGTTGGCCGTTCTTGAAGAGCAATTTTGACTGTGCTGTTGCAGGTGATTGCAATAGGGAAGGGGGAAAGGAACTACTACTTGAACAAAGAATCAAGAACCAAGAAAGGGAAGAGGATAGCTACTGGCATTGAGTGTTCACCCACCTGTAGCTTTTAACACATTATCTTCATTTCTCCCTCTCTCCAGCCTTGGAGGAAATGGGTAAGGATGGAATTGTCTTTCCCCTTTATAGTTGGGAGAACTGAGATTTATATTAGGTTTAGAGTCCAACTAAAAATTATGAAACATGACCTGGGCAGTGTGACTCAGTGGTGGGAGCATCCCTTGTAAGGACGAGTGTGGGAGGCAATGGGTCAATGTCTCTCTCTCACATGGATGCTTCTCTCTCTCTCTCTCTCTCTCCCCTCCCCCTCCCTCTCCTTCTCCCTGTCTCTCTTCCTCTCTTCTTCTCTTCCACTCTCTCTGAAAAGCAATGGAAAAAATATCCTCTGGTGAGGATTATCAAAAAAATAAAAAATAAAAGAAATTAAGAAACATGCCTAAGATTGTACAACTAATTAAAGAAAAGCTGAAGTTTGAAACTAGGCCAGGATTCCCCCTGTGCTGCACTGAAGGGACCTGTGAGAAAAAAGTCAATGAGGCCCAAGTTCTGAATGAGCTGGGGCTTCCCCGAGAACCAAATGACAACAGAAAGTTCTTAAAGTCATCTGTGGAAGAAGCTATGATCACAAAGGGATGCAGGTCTGTTGGGTAATGTTTAAAAATAACTCATTAGCCCTGGTCGGTTTGGCTCAGTGGATAGGGAGTCGGCCTATGGACTGAAAGGTCCCAGGTTCAATTCTGAGCAAGGGCACATGCCTGGGTTGCGGGCTTGGTTTTCATTCATGGGTTATGCATTGAAAATCCCTGTCTTCTTAGAGTTTATGTTCTGGAAGAACTTAATTCACTAAGAATAAATTAAGCCAATCTTGTGTATTTTACTGATAGTGATTCTCTACTGGTAGATCACGAAATTACTTGTGCATAGACTCTGACTGAACTCAAGGAAAGTTTAAGAAGGACTCTAGTGATAACTCTATGGATAATATAGGCTGAGTTCATTCATTGGTGGTTAATTGTCAGTCCAACAAAAACATCTTAAGCTCTAGCCCAGTGGTTCTCAACCTTCCCAGTGCCGCGACCCTTTAATACAGTTCCTCATGTTGTGGTGACCCCCAATTTCATTGTTACAAATTGAACATAATTAAAGCATAGTGATTAATCACAAAAACAATATGTAATTATATATGTGTTTTCCGATGGTCTTAGGCGACCCCTGTGAAAGGGTCGTTCGACCCCCAAAGGGGTTGCGACCCACAGGTTGAGAACCGCTGCTCTAGCCAGAGTGGCTCAGTTGATTGCTGGTTTGATTTCTGGTCAGGGCACATAGCTGGGTTGGGGATTCGATCCCCAGTTGGGGCACATGCAGAGTGCAACCAATTGATGTCTCTCTCTCTCTCTCTCTCTCTCCCTCCCTCCCTCCCTCCCTTTTTCCCTTTCTCTCTCTAAGCAAGTTGTCAGGTGAGGATAAACAAGACCAAAACCAAACAAAGCAAAAAACTAACTTGACAGGTTTGTTGTGAGGATTAAACAAATACCGTGTTGGAAAAAAACACACCAAAATATGTTCAGTACCTCTGCTCTGTCATTCTCACATTTATTCATTCATTCAATTGACAGGCGTATAAATTCAGCATATGGTTAAGAGGATGGCTCTGAGGTCAGATTTCTTGGGTCCAATTTCTGGTTTTTCCACAAACTAGTTGTTTGACCTTGAGAAAGTTACTTAATTTATCTGTGCTTTCATTTTCTCATATGGAAGATGGGGAAAAATAATTGTACCAGGAGAAAACAAGGCTGTTTATAAATAAAACTAGAGGCCCGATGCACGAAGATTCTCGAAAGAATAGGCCTTCCTTTCCCTGGCTGCCAGCACCTCCTTCGCTCCGGCCCAGAGCCACCTTCCGCCTTCGCGCGCTGCCCAGAGGCCCGGAGTGGCCGGGGCAGGGCAGAAGCTTCCCGGCCCAGCTCCTGCCATCTTTGTCACGTCAATTTGCATATTCCCTCCTTATTGGCTGTGGGCACCGTCCTCTTTGTCGTGAAGTGATGGTCAATTTGCATATTCTGTCTTTCTTAGATAGGATGAGTTCATTAATGAACTGCCTAGAACAGTGCCTGATACATAGCAAGGGTTCAGTAAATGGTGGTGGTTATAATTCTTTTAGTATCATCCTTCAATAGCAGGTTTGTGCTAAACCCTAGGGATACAAACTTGAATTCATTGTGGTCCCTGACCCCGAGGTAACCATGCTGTGCTCTAAAAAGTGCAAGTGAACGCCCTGGCTGGTGTGGCTCAGTTGGTTGGAGCATCATCCTGTACACATACCCAGGTTGTGGGTTCAATGCCTGTGTGTGTGGGGGGGGGGGGCATACGTACGGGAAGGAACTGATCAAAGTTTCTCTCTCTCTCCCTCTCTCTAAAATTAATAAAAAAACATTCTTAGTGAAGTTTTAATCATTCAGGTCAGAAAAAGGAATAATAACCTTTTGGTGCCTAATATTTCCCTTAAAGTAATCAGAAACTTAGAAAGCAGTGGACCGACTTGAGAGAGACTGACACAGGAAGGCTGGGGGATCCTGCTCTCTGGAGGATCTTGAGAATGGGCACGACAGACGGGTCGTGGCTCAGTGTGGAAAGAGCACTAGAGTGAGCGTCTGAGACCGGCTTCGAGTCCCACTGCTGCCATTGAGCAGCTGTGTGACTCACAGTGATTTTCCCCCTCTGGTCATTGTTCTCTAATCTGCAAAACTGGACTCGGATTCCCCCCACCCTCCTTGTTTATTTGCTTGTTTTCGGAGTGGCTGGGGAGGGTAAAGAAGTGTTTGTGGTGTGGGAGGAGGAAGTGGGGGTGTACCAGGATAATCTTTGATATCAGCTTGAACATTTGGTAAAATGTGAAACGTCTGGGTTTTTTGGCAGGATGAGAAAAATACTGAATTGTGACCTCCAACAAATATCAGTTTTACTCTTGATTTTTTCATTTGCTAGTTGTGTGACCCTGATTTACTCAGTCCCTTTCCTGTTTTCTAGTTTTCTCGTTCATAAAGTAAGGCTAATAATATCCACACTTACTAGTAAGAATTGTTGTGAGGATTAAACAAACAGTACTTGGCACAACATTCCAGAGGCAAACAATAGGTCTGTTTCCTTCCTTCATTTCTGTGATGCTCATACTCACCTCCCACCCCTCTCGCCCCTCTCCCTGCCTCCTGGTCCTCTTTCCCTTTCACCAAATACTTCAATCACTGATGGTGGACAAGCACTGGAGGGACTAATTTGACTGATTGTAATGGTGATTATGGTCCTGGTCATGGTATTTCAGCAAGGTGCCTGTGGATGGTCAGCTCCCACATATGCCTACAGGTGCAGTCACACCTTGTCTACATAGCCAGCTGCCCAGCGCATAGGCTAATACCTATTGAGAATGGCCCTTGACTGTTGCCACCCTGGTAAACCCTGAGTGAGGGTCACATGAGTGAGGGCCGCACGAAGATGGGGCTGGTGGAGTGTGAGTGGGCGACACTGTGCCAGGTGGGCAGCTGGTTCACCTTTCTGCTGAGTGTCTACTTTGCCTCTCTCTTAGGGGGACCTCTGTCTCCCTTGGGGGATTCCTATGCAAAGTGGGGCACAGAAGATGAGAGAAAGGCATCAGGCATGTGCAGAGCAACAGTAAGACCAACTGACCTGACTCTGGGCTCTCCTCCCACACCCCCTAGATCACTTCCTACTTAGAAAAGACATCTTCTTGACCCCTTCATGCAAAGAGATGCAAACATGGTTTCTGTGCCATTTAGGGCAGGAAGGTTATTCTTGGGCTCCAGACACCAGGCCTGCATTTTAATCAGTCATGTCACATGCACAGCATCAGAGTGTGAAGGAGACACGGAGAGGAAGAGAAGTAAGGAGAGTTTGAAAGGGTCAGCCAGGGAAGGCTTCCGAGAATCTTGAGTTGGGGTGGAAACAGGAGAGAGGAAGCAGGAGGGCAAGGAAGGTACCTCCGGCTGCACCCAGGGCTTTCCTGAGGCCCCGAGGCAGGTGGCCTGGGAAAAAGGGCACGGGAGTCTACACCAGGCTGTACGTGCAGACGAGCTGAGCTGATAGCACTAGGCCTACCTCAGGCCCACTGCCTGCTGCCCCCTCCCCAGTCCTCCATCTAGGTCAGTGATGGTGAACCTTTTGAGCTCGGCGTGTCAGCATTTTGAAAATCCCTAACTTAACTCTGGTGCCGTGTCACATATAGAAATTTTTTGATATTTGCAACCATAGTAAAACAAAGACTTATATTTTTGATATTTATTTTATATATTTAAATGCCATTTAACAAAGAAAAATCAACCAAAAAAAATGAGTTCGTGTGTCACCTCTGACACGCGTGTCATAGGCTCGCCATCACTGGTCTAAACTATATGACATTAAACTGATGGAAGCTGTTAGCAGAGCCCAGCAAGGACCCACGATTCAGAGTCAGAATGATGGACTTGACAATAAGCTAAGTGAGTGGGAGACACTGCCATTCACAGGATGTTCAGTGGTGAAAGGAACAAGAAATCAAGCCCACAGCATCTACTAAATGCAAAAAGATTTACACATGCGCCAAATCAACCAGAAAAATGAGTTCGCGTGTCACCTCTGACACGCGTGTCATAGGTTCGCCATCACTGATCTAGGTAATTCCCTCCCCTGCAGTTTGGGGATTCTGGACACTAAGAGGCCGTCTGGGGGGTCCCTGTTAGGCCCTGCTTCCCCAGTGGGGTTCTCCTTTGACCTTGGTAAAATCGAATCCCTGGTCTCCCCCTGGGTTCAGTGTCCTAGGCTGCCCTGAGCAGGCTGTCCTTCCGGCCGGCCACCAGGAAGAGTGGAGTGGAACTGGTTGGCTACTGGGGAAGGCCTGGTGGCTGCCTGGGTCAGGCGGCTAACCACAGCCAAGGCCAAGGAGTGGAGAGGCCAGTGACTTTTAAAAGGACAAGCTGCCTGATGCGGGGAGGGGCAAGAGATTCCTGGGCTTCAGGGGCTGAGACCAGGGGAGGCCATGGAGAGGCACAGCCTGCCCCGGATCCTCCAGCCCACCTTCAGGAATCATTCCTCGCAGCGCCTCTGGAAAGGTCTCTTACCCCCGTCAGAATGGGCGCTCTTCCCCTGACACCCGGCTTTTCAAATGCAGATGGCCCTGGGAGGGACTAGCACCTAGGCCTCGCTCTGACACCCCTGTGTAAGTTAGTGTCAGGTGTTGGGTGGTGGTTGTTTGTACGGTTTTTCCTGGGCTTGAACGATGCATCTCTTTTCTTTCCCTTCCTGCTCTGTGGGGTACCCCAGGGCTTCTGCTCTCAGCCCTGACTTACAGAGGGCCTTGGGCAAGGGCCTCCTGGGCTTTCTGTCTGGGGCCTCCTCCCTGGCATTCTTGCTCCCTGGCGCTCTCCGCCTGGCCTGCCCTCCGTGTGCTGGACTGTGGGCAGGGAAGGGCCTGCTTGGGAAGGCCCAGAGCTGCCCTGGAGCTGAAGGTCCTGTTTCCTTTCTCTTCTGGGTTCCACCTTCCATTACTATTTTCAGACTTTTTTGCCAGGGACAGTAGGATGGAGACCTGGTGGTCTCCAGGCTAGCTGATGAGGGAGGGAGGGAGCTGGAGGGTGTGTGTGTGGGGGGCCGGGGGTGGGGGTGGCGGTAATGGTTGTGTGCACTGTGCAGGTTTGTGTGGTGACCATGGCTTTGGGTCCCTATCAGGGCTTTTCTTGATTTGAGGAGTTAGCGCTAATTGAAGATATTCTCTGTTATCAGACCACATGTGTAGATAGCTGGCTTAGAAACTGGTGGCGGAGGGACAGTGGGCAGAGCTTCCTTGCCCAGGGGGAGGGAAGGAGCTTGCCCTGGGCATGGTGTGGGAACAGGTCTTCAGCTTCTCGGAGGTTCACATGGCTGGCTGGCTGGCTGGCTGGCTGACTTTTTTTGCTCAACTTCCTTTCACCCTCCTCCATGCCAAGCAGGTGGCTGCCCCCTGCCAGCAGCCCACCTCCCACACAGCGTGTCCCCTGCCCACTGGCCCTCCAACCTGGGCTGATAGGCAGTCGCCCCACCCTCCCCATGGACACCACCATCACACCGAGCTGCTGGCCCACCTTCTCTACTCTGTGTGTAGGATTGTTTTGGGGACTCATTCCCTGGGTCCTTCTTGTCCTAGGACTTGGGCACCTGTGCCCAGTGTGTGCTTGTTGAGAGAGTGTAGGGCGGGGGACAAGATTATTATTTCTGAGTGTCCGCTGTCTGAGCCCTTTTCCAGTGTGATACCCAGGGCAAAGTTGGTGACCCGTAGTGGTCCTCACTCTCCGCATCTCTGAAAGGCAGGAGGACCCTGTCGTGGAGAAGAGAGACAGCCGTCCGGATGTCTAAGAAAGGTGCTACCAGAAGACAACCATAGGATTGTTGTCATTGAATGAACTGGCGATACTCCCTACAAATCAGAGCATTGATCCCCAGCGAGGATGTGCTGGAGGATGGTCTCAGTGGCGTTATGTGGTGCATTCTGGTTAGTCCAGTGCCTTTCCCCCCTAAATTATTGATTTTTAGAGAGAGAGGAAGGGGAGAGAAAGAGAGAGATCCATTGGTTGTTCCACTTATTGATGCATTCATTGGTTGATTCTTGGAAGTGCCTTGACTGGGGATTGAACCCACAACCTTGGTGTATCAGGATGAGGCTCTGAGTGGCACCTCGGCCAGGGCTCTCATGCCTTTGCAGTTACCCTGAGATGCATCCTGCTCCCTTGCGTGGGGTGGGACCGTGTTTAAAGCGCCTCCTTGCTCCTTGCAGAGTCTGATGGGTTAGCCCCGCCCAGCACATGAGGACATGGGGTGTCAGGACTGAACCTGAGCACTAAACCTGAGTGTGAAGTGGATCTGCGCTGCTGCTTTTTTTTTTTAAGTATATTTTTATTGATTTCAGAGAGGAAGGGAGAGGGAGAGAGAGAGGAAAAACATCAATGATGAGAGAGAGTCATTGATCGGTTGCTGCCTCCTGCCCCCACACTGGGGATTGAACCTGTGCCCTTGACTGGAACCAAACCTGGGACCCTTCAGTCCACAGGCCAACACTCTATCCACTGAGCCAGACCAGGCAGGGCTCCGTGCTGCTTCTCACCTCTCCTCTCCCATGAGTCCTCCAGGCTGAGCATGTTCTGTCCTGGTTCGGTGCTCAGCTGGATGGGAACAGCGGTGACCTACTTGCTGGATTCTGCCTAAAGGGCTGGTCTCCTGCAGGGTGTTTTCCCAGCCCCAGAAGGAATCCTGGAGAACTGGATTCCATGGGGCATGAGCTGGGTAAGTGGGTCTGCAGGTTCAGCGGGAGGTGACGGGCGGGCGGCAGTCTGGGCCTTGCAGGAGCTCGTGTTTGCAGGAAGCAAATGGCCCCGTGCAGCAAAGCTGAGGCCCTGAGGAAGGGAGAGCAGGTGGAGAGGCCAAGACTAGAGAGGCTGCTGTGTCCCCATCCCTCCCGCACCCGTGTTCCTACGTCCTCCTCCCAGAGGGCTTCCACTGCATGGGGCTTCCAGTACCTTCGGAGAGACTAGGGTCTCCTAGGTGTTCTTTGGGAAATGTCGGGGTTCTCTTTCTGATGTGGGTGGTGCTGGTGGGAAAGTTGTGTGTGAAGAAGTTCCTTCAGGGTCCCCTCAGCTGGGGTCTAGGATTCGAAAGGGAGTTCAGTTCCTCTTACCTCACATTCCTGTCCCACTGCCTTTCTCGGGAAGGCTGAGGAAGCTGGAAGCAATTCCTTTTCTTTTTAAATTTTTTTTAAATGTTATTTTTTATTGCGGTAACATTGGTTAACACATACATTTCAGATGTACAACATTTTAATTTCTACCCGTGTGCTCTATTTTGTGCTCACCACCAAAAGTATAGTCTCCTTCATTTGCCATGTATTTGACCCGCTTTACCCATTTCACCCTCCCCACACTCCCTTCTCTTTGGTAAGTAACATTCTGTTGTCTGTGTCTATGAGTTTTTTGTTTGTTTTGTTAGTTCATTTGTTACTTTTTTGTTTTATATTCCATATACGAGTGGAATCCTATGTGTTATCCTTTTCTTTTTATATTTATTGACTGATTTGGGAGAAGGGAGAGAGAGATAGAAACATCAATGATGGGGATCAAGCCCATAACTTGCACCCCAGGCTGGGAATTGAACCGGCAACCCCTTGGTGCATGGGACAATACCCAACCAACTGAGCCACACCGGCCAGGGCAGTCTTGCAATTCTTTTTATGCATTTAGAATTTTAAAAAAAACACACAAGTAGGGTCACATGAAATCCATTGGTAGTAGATTAAAGAGGTGGGAGAGAGCAAAGTGGAGAAATCTCTAAGATGGAATGAAGAACAAAGCAGATAGACACATGCTTTGTTCACAGTGGTGGGCACAGGATAGTTAGCATTTAACATTTGCAGGACATGGAGATGGTATGCAAGGATCGAGATAGTGAGGAGTCTGTGGTCTTGTCCTCTTGTGCCAGCGGTTGTGCCTTCAGGGGGTTATTTTGCAAGAGCCACCTCCTCCGGTGACACAATCCCTGGTGAAGCTTTAAAATGATTGTGTGTGAGGAGTTGATCGATTCTCAGCAAGGATTGCCTCGTGTCCAGCTTGTGTTGGAATACAGGGCAGAATGAAGAGTGCGTTTCATTTTCCAGATATGCGAGCAGTCAGGTGGGCCGAGGGCCTGTGTTCTCTGCAGACCTGTTGTTAGAGCAGGGCCAGTGGTTCATCGGAGCTCCGGACATCAGCAAGGGCCAGTGTTTGGGGCCCAGTGCAGTCTTGGAGTTGGAACTCCAAGATCAGGATGTTGGCGGGGTTGGTTTCTTCTGAGGCCTTGCTGGCATGTAAATGGCCGTCTTCTCTCTGTGTCCTCATGTGGCCTGCCCATCTTTTCTTACAGCTGAGTGATATTCCATTGTCTATATGTCCCACATCTTCATTCATTCGTCTGTTGAAGGACACATGTTGTTTCCGTATCTTAGCTACTGGAAATAATGCTGCAATCAAATAAGGGGTGTATACGTATGTCTTTGTAAATTACTGTTTTGGATTTCTTCAGATAAATGTCCAGAAGAGGACTTGCTGGATCATATGGTAGCTCTATGCTTTTTGTTTGTTTGCTTGTTAGTCCTCACCAGAGGATATATTTTCCATTGATTTTTAGAGAAAGTAGAAGGGAGGGGGAGAGACAGCGAGAGAAACATTGATGTGAGAGAGACACCTCGATTAGTTGCCTCCCGCACACATCCGGACCAGGGCCGGGGATCCAGCCTGCAACTGAGGTATGTGCCCTTGACTCGAATTGAACCGGGAACTCTTCAGTCTACGGGCGGATGATCTATCCACTGAGCCAAACCAGCGAGGGCAATGGTTCTATTTTTAATATTTTTAGGAACTTCCATACTGTTTTCCCCTACTGGCTGCACCAGTTTACATTCCTACCCAACATGCTCTTTGGAGGGAGCCCCACCGATCTGAACGAGAAGGGCTGGTTCTTGAGGCTGGGGTGGTGACGGCCAGGTGGTGGTGGCGGGGAGAAAGCAGGAAGTGGACTAGACAGCGGAGATGTGGCTGCTCTGGCTCATGGGTTGGTTCCTGGGTTAGAGATCCACACGCTGCCAAGATCTTTCTTTCCTCTTCGCAAAAGGTTCCATTCAGCTGGTTGCCAGCTTTTGGTCCCTGGCGCTGCCATCGAAATCGTCAGCTCTAGGAAGGAAAGTTTTGAGAGGAGCCACGAGCTGCCTCACCTCTTCCACCCTGGCTTTCTTCATATTCAGATCCCCATTCTGCAGGGTGTGTGATGGGAGCTATGCTCTCTGGGGATTCTATGTGTGCGTGTGTCACCAGAACCAACTGCACAGATGGTTTCTGAGCCGGGATCGGGGACGCCAGGGCTCTCCGTGCAAACCGAACTCCATCTAACCACGTCACACAGCCTCCTAGCCCCTGGCCCTCTGTTCGCCTCAGACCCAGAGAGCCCTCTACTAACTCTTGTATCCGCTTTGGCTTCAAATTGGTGGAAAGTCCAGGGTAGGCCTAGGGAAGGGAGAGATGGAAGATAAGTTCCAGTAGGAAAGACTGAGCCATGTGAGGCCACTGTAATCTGGCTAAGAAGGTACTAGAGAGGGGCCGTATGAGTGAGAAGAAAACACAGGCAGTTATTCTGTCTCCACACATTTGGAACTAAGTGAGAGCCACACAGAGGGGATGTAGGTTAGAAAAGAGGAAGACTTAGTTAGTGCGTGTGATTCAGTGATGGGCCTGACATCAGAGAAGCTGTATAAAACCTGTAGGTATTTAATATGGAAGCAGGGATCAGATGCATATCTGTTTGAGCCAGGGAGCTGGCCTACCTGACCTTTTATTTAAAAAAAAAAAAAATCATTGATTTTTAGAGAGAAGGGAAGGGAGAGAGAGAAAGAAAGACATAGAGACAAGCATCAATGTGGGATAGAAATATGGATCAGTTGCCTCCCGCATGTGCCCGACTGGGGCCGGGGATCGAACCTATAATCTAGGTATGTGCCCTGACTGGGAATGGAACCCATGACCTTTCAGTATACGGGATGACGCTCCTACCAACTGAGCACACCGGCCAGGGCTGACCTTCCTGGTATACTTCCTGCTGGAGGAATTGGATTCCTGGCACAGCATATGCCGAGCTTCCCTGTGAGAGCTGGGGCTGTGGGAGGGAGAGGTGGAGCAGGGCCGCAGGTGTGTGGGCTGAGGGCGGGGTCCCTGGCTGCAAAGCCGGTGGGATTTTGCGTATGGGTAAGTGTGGATCTCGGGGGTTGGATAGGGGCAGGGGTTCTCTCTGAAGAGAAAACTCTGGGAGCCAAAAGGATTACATCCTTCTGGCCTCCAACCCCCTTGATCGGTTCTGTCCTTGAGAGGAGATGCTCCCCAGGCAGTCCGAAAACTGAGTCTTCTTCCTTCGTAAGAAGTACTAAAAGGTGGATTCCATGGCTGGGGGCTTGAAATCCTCTGTGCCTTTCATCACCTCCTTGATAGCTCTCCATTCTTCCTGCCCAGTGAAGATGGGTCAAAACATCCTCCCTGCTTTGTGCCCCAGGAGGGGGATCGATATATTTATGGATATGTCCTTCACCTTTGCTAGATCATAAGCTCATCTGAATACTTATAGGTCTAGCATGGTGCCTGGCATGTAGCTGGTACTCAACGCCCATTGGGATCCAATTCTGTGGCTCAGAAAACAGACAGAAGAGGACCCAGACCCGTTGGGCCATCCAAAGCAGAGCCGCCGATATGGTTCCTTCCAGCAGGACAGCAGGAAGCCCTGTCCACCCACAGCGGCTGGATGGCAGTGCTGGCCCCCGGGGCCCGCCCTCTCTGGCTCAGGGACGGAGCAGAGCCAGCTCACTGGAGGGAGTGCCTCTCCTTTCTCTCCACCCTTTGACTCTGAACCATTGTGCGGCTCAGCCCTGACCCCATTTCCTCCCCCGCCAGCCTTCAGCCATCTATTGGCAGCTGTGTGGACTGAGTTTGGTGCCTGGTGCGGCGTAGACCCTGGCACCGACCTGCTTGGCCCTAAGCGTGTCCACTTCCTTCACCAGCTGACCAGTGCTTTTTGGGGTTCCTTTCCACAGTGCCCCCCTCCCCGGTCTTCCTGGGAGTTCTGACACCCTAGTGAGTGGGTCAAACCTGGCTGCACAATTGAATCTCCTGAGGGGCTTACTAGTAGCAACATTCCGAGTCCAGGGCCCACTCCACTGAGTCAGACCCTCCATCTCCAGGAGAGGGAATTTGCATGTTTGAAAAACTTCCCAAGTGACGATTGAGAACATTTGCATGTGGACTATACATTAAATAATGTTATTGTGTCAGTGTTCCGTTTTGTGGGTCGCATGGTGTTAATATAGGAGAATGTCCTAGTTCTTAGGTGGTTCAGGCTGAATTATTTAGGGGTGAGGTGTTTGCAGCTTTCTTTCCAATGGGTAAGCAGAGAAAGAGAGTGCGCATGCAGGCGAGTGTTAGCAAGCCGTGCATGCAGGTGGTGAAAGGAAACTGGCTAAAATCACCTTTCATATGGTTTCCATCTGCTCTCTGTGAGATGGATACTAACTAAGAAGCAAACACAGACAAGGCCACCAGGGTGCTTAACTCCAGAGGCACCATTCACTTCTTTTGTTGTGGCCAAGGGTGTCATTCATTTAGAACACAGCGCGTGGGTGCGCCCAGGGGTGTGTGACACAGCAGGACTGGCCCAACCACCTCTTCGTGGATGGGCTGCAGAGTAGCAGAGAACCAGGCCCTTCTCCACTCACCTCTGTCCTGTTACCTACATGGATATTTGCTTTGTTACAGAATCCCGAGTAGCCCTTGGCGACTAAGGGAGGAGAGCAGTTTCTAAGTTGTCAGCCCAGCAGAGGCTGGCAGGGTGGGAACTGAATTAGGGAAGGGGGAGGCAGGAAACTTGAGACTGATTCCTGAAATACTCTGCACTGCCCTTCCTCCTGGAAAATGCAGTTAGGCCCTGACGGGTTTGGCTCAGTGGATAGAGCGTCTGCCTGCGGACTGAAGGGTCCCAGGTTCGATTCCGCTCAAGGGCATGTACCTTGGTTGCGGGCACATCCCCAGCAGGGGGTGTGCAGGAGGCAGCTGATCGATGTTTCTCTCTCATCGGTGTTTCTAACTCTCTATCCCTCTCCCTTCCTCTCTGTAAAAAAAACCCAATAAAATATATTAAAAAAAAAAAAAAAAATGCAGTTAGACCAGCGGTTCTCAACTTGTGTGTCGAACGGCCCTTTCACAGGGGTCGCCTAAGACCATCGGAAAACACACATATAATTACATATTGTTTTTGTGATTAATCACTATGCTTTAATTATGTTCAATTTGTAACAATGAAATTGGGGGTCACCACAACATGAGGAACTGTATTCAAGGGTCACGGCATCAGGAAGGTTGAGAACCACTGAGTTAGACCCTTGCGTGCTCGCTCCAGCTCCCTGTTGTTGGGCCTGGTTGCTCTGCCTTCCCGCTTTCCCTCTGATTTCCCCTGTGCCTGGCTGCTGCTCTGCTCCGAACCTTCCCTCCACCTTGGGGGTGGCTCTCCTGGTCCTGGGGAGGATGCTGCTTGTCTTGCCTCCTCACAGTGGATCCCTCGGCATCAGAGTGAGCCCAGCCCCGAGCCTTTTGCAAGGAGCACCTCTCAGCGTGGCCCCCTGGCGTGAGCTGACAGTCTGGTGCTGTGCTGGCCAGGAGCCAGGGAATGGATGGTGGTTCCATAGGGGTAGCTCAGCTTTCCTCCTGTGAATTCCAGTCTGGGAAGAGCCTCGGGAACTGGGCCTGTGGGATTTTTCTCAGACCTTCCTTCTCTTTCCTTCTGGGGCCATAGCCTGGGTTGGAGTCCTCTGAGGAATTTGCTTGAAGGGATTTAAAGACTCCCAGAGCTAGAAGTCACTTGGTGTGGCGTTCTGGTCCGTCAGCCCACCTGCCTGTAGGGATGCCAAACCTGGCCTGATTAGTTGAAACCCAGTCCTGTGTTTGAAGGACCCCACCTGCATTCTGACCACCTATCTCCATGTCTGCAATTCTTGCCACCAAAATACTCGGCCCTTATATCCCAGTTCAAGTACATTTTTCACAGTGGAAATGAAGTGAATTTGGAACCTGAGGAGTTTAGTGGGGGTGACAGACCCATACACCTTTAATTTTGAATAAAATACTTTATAACTATGTTGGGGAGATGTACAGTTGCCATTGGGAGCATAAAGAAGGGGCCCTTGGTTCATTCTGGGGGTTCAGAGCAGGCTTTCTGAAGAACATGATGTCTGAGCCGAGTCTGAGAAGAGGGAGTTGGAGTCGGGCAGTGTTGGGAGGGGCATACCCAGGAGTAGAAGCAAAATCAGGGAGGTATCAAATGCTTGGTAATGAATGGTTGGAGATGAGAGGGAGGTGCTGGCCATGACTAAGACCTTGTAAAGGAATCAGAGAGCCTTTGAAGGGGGTCAACCTGGGAGTGTGATGATCAGATTTACTCTCTAGAAAGGGCCCTCTGGCTGCTCTGTGGACAAAGCCTTAAAGAGGGAAAGATTAGTAGGTTGTGATAGCCCGGGTGAGAGAAGATAAGGATTTAATTAGGACGGCAGCGGTTAGGAGGTTAGGATAGGAGGAGCTAGATTTGGGAAGTATCGAAAAGGAAAAGTTGGTAGACCTCGATGATTGAATATGGAGTGAAAGGGAGGAGAAATCCAGGGTGACTGCTGGGTTTCTAGCGTGGGTGACCGGCTGGGGCCGTTCACCATGTGGGGAACCAGAGGGAGGCAGGAAGGTGATAGTTCAGTTTGGGACATTTGGGTGTGAGGTCTAGGTGGGCATATAGACCGGAGAGGAGCTGCACATTTGGTGTCATTTACACGTGAGTGTGTGAATAGGAGAGAGAGCAGATGAGGTTGCCCAAGCAGAGGGCGGTGCATGAACAGCGGGCTGAGAGCGGAATCCTGAGGCAACACCAACATTTCGGAGGGGCACAGAGGAAGAGGAGGACAAAGAAGGATGTGGGGAACAACAACAATAACAGTACCTCACCGTGTCCTGGAAGCCAGGGAGCGGAGGGTTTAAGGAAGAAAGGAATGGTCTTAGAGCAGATGGAACCGCCTACAGAATTGGTTGGCCTGGGCATTGTTGCTGTGGAGTATGGAGGGCCCAAGCCAGATGACAGTGAGTTGAAGAGTACATGAGCTCTCTCGGGGGACGGTGGGACCCCCACCACCTCTAGAGGAAAAGGGGACTCCCCCCGCCCCCATGGAACCCGCCTCCCAGGTGTGACCTTGACATCTGCTGGTCACTGCTGAGGATGGTGGCTGCCCCTGAGGCTGAGCACACAGCCAGGGCAGGGCGGAGGGGGGTCGGACTTTTTTCAGGTGGTGGTGGAAGAATCCCCCCCGACTCAGCCCCACTCTGCGCTAAGCGGTGGCCTGACCCTGGGGTGTGAACTCGCCTGGGGAGGAGCCTGGTCTTGTGGAAGTTGAACTTACCTTCTCAGGCTGAGGGCTCGGGCCCAGGGTGGTGGCAGTGCTCCCCTTTGGACTTTGCCTGTAGGTTTGGTGCTAGCTCACTCTGCCCCTCCTCCTCCCTTTAACTCTCTCCATTGAATGTTGTCCATTCACTTAAAACACTGCTTCCCGTAACCTTGTTTGTCGTGGCGACCAGATGACACCAGGAGTCATGGAGCCCCTGGCCAGTGTGAGTCGCAGCAGAGCAGCAGGGGAGACCCTGGAGGAGGGAGCTCCCCTCAATTGATGGCTGCAGATTGAATTTCCAGAGTCTGAGGAGGAGGAAGTGCTTCAATGGCGTGTTTCCAGGGCTTGCTCAGGAAGCCCTGTGTTCAGGAGCCCATCCTTTAAGGTTTTCAGATGAGCTTCTGAGTGGAGCAGTCTTCAATTCCAAATCAGGTGCATCCGGGCCACCAGCAGATGCGTTTATTTGAATCTTGATCTTGGAGCACCAACCTCTAGGCACATGAATGCCAGCAGGCACCCCTCCTTTTTCTGGGTGGAGGTTTTCAGATGCTGCTTCTATAATGAGCTTCCTGTCATGCTAGTTCTCTGCTATGAACCTTGCTTCCAGAAGATTCTTAAGCTGTAGAATATTTTAACGTTGATGTCGCAATGCAGAGTGATGCCTTGTAGATGGAACTTGCAGGTGGAGCCCAGGGAACCTCTCATTGCCTACCTGCCTGCCTGCCTATGCTTTGGTTGGAGGAATTCTCAGTGTGATGATGGAACTGTGGGAAATGTTCAAGTTTGAAGTGCCTTAGGCAAATGCTTGGTGAAGCAAGTTGGGGTGGGGATGATTGGATTGTGCTGCAGTCTGGTAGGGTACAAGTTAGTCATGCCCAAACTCTGTTAGAAAATGGCAGGTGTATACAGGAAACTCATACAACTTAACAAAAGGAAGAGAAACAATCCAATCAAAAAATGGGCAAAGGACCTAAATAGCCACTTTTCGAAAGAGGACATACAGAAAGCCAAGAGACAGATGAAAACATGCTCAAAGTCACTAATCATCTGAGAGATGCAAATCAAAACAACAATGAGGTACCATCTCACACCTGTCAGAATGGCTATCATCAACAAATCCACAAATGACAAGTGCTGGCGAGGATGAGGAGAAAAAGGAACCCTCGTGCACTGCTGGTGGGAATGCAGACTGGGGCAGCCACTGTGGAAGACAGTATGGAGTTTCCTCAAAAAACTAAAAATGGAACTCCCATTTGACCCAGTAATCCCACTTCTAGGAATATATCCGAAGAAAACAGAAACACCGATCAGAAAGGAGATATATATCCCTATAATCATAGCGGCACAATTTACCATAGCTAAGATTTGGAAACAGCCTAAATGCCCATCAGCAGATGAGTGGATTAAAAAACTGTGGTACATCTACACAGTGGAATACTATGCTGTGGTAAAAAGGAAAGAACTCTTATATTTGCAACAGCATGGATGGAACTGGAGAGCATTATGCTAAGTGAAATAAGCCAGTCAATGAAGGAAAAACACCACATGATCTCACTCACTCATGGATAATAAAGACCATTATAAACTAATGAACAAAAATAGATACAGAGGCAGAGCT
>NW_005371683.1:2608343-2618510 GCF_000412655.1 Myotis brandtii
TTTTAAAAAAAGAAATGGCAGGTGTAGTTTGGGCATTTGGATTTCATCGCAGGTTACAAAGAGAAGGGAATGGTCGAGTACTGATGGTGATCTTTGGTTCATCTTGCTATTCTTTAACTTGAATTCTACTTGATTAGATTTCAAAATACCTAATCTTGGCATTCAAATAGGAGGGAGAGGGCACAGCTTGACACTGGTATTGGGAGGGGTGGGGTGAAGAAAAGGAAGAGGGGTTACTAGCTATATGGCAAAGGGTGGGGCTGTAGGGAATGTGGGTTGAGGGGGATTTTCTGGAGAAAACGTCAGTGGGGAGAGCTCTGGAGAATTTAATAGCTCTTGGGTGAAGAAAATACTACTTAATATTAGTAAATTGTTCGTGCTAGCTGACTTATTGCTTGAAAGCACAAAAGTTCATTGGAAACTTTCTAAGGCACTTAGAACTCTCAGTGCAGAGGAAAAAGCAAAATGGTTTTGCATCGCTGCAAGGTGGGGAAGGATGAAAAGCTGCGTGTCAGTCACTTGAAGGATGGGTGTCAAAACCTCGAAGCAGCAGGGTATTAACATCCTCCACTGCTCTGCAAGTGCCTGAAGTGGCTTATCTGAAGCTGGGAAGGTGAGTCTTAGAAAAGACTTTAAATGCTCGAATTGTGGGCTTTTAAAGTATTTAAATTTGGAAAAAAGAAAATGGAGATTTTGGTGTACACTTGAGATTAGATGTATGCTTTGGGGGTTATTCTGGATTTGTAACTCATTTTTTGGTCACAGATTTTGTGCTTGAAAATTCTGAGCAAAGTGAAAAATGATTTCTAAAGGAATTTTGTATGTTAACATTGTGCCTTATAAACAAATTACTTGTCTTTTGCGGTCAGTATTAACAACAAACGTTTTTGCTTACTATTAAATTGACATGGTCATTGTAACAAGGAGGACCAAATAACCTTTTGTGGTCACTGTAAAATGACTGTACTATTTGGTAACAAACAGATACCAAGGTTAGAGCTTATAATCTATCATATCTTTAGTTTGAAGAAAAAAAACAGAGTACATGAGTCATGGCTGGTGTCCTCAGTGGTTAGAGTGTCGGCCCACACACCCAAAGGGTTGCGGGTTCGATTCCCAGTCAAGGGCACATATCTGGACGTGTGGGAGGCAACCAATCAATGTGTCTCTCTCACTTTGATGTTTCTGTCTCCCCCCACCCCCCATCTCCCTTCCTCCCACTCTCTAAAAATCAATGGGGAAAATATCCTTGGTGAAGATTAAAAAAAAAAAAAGGAGTAAATGAGAGGGAAGAATTGGCAAATTGGTTGGGAAGGGAAGGAAGAATACAGGGTATCCGCTGGAGGTTTTGTTTTCTTTTTTCTTCCTTTTTAAAGCTAGACGAAGCTTGGTTGGACATAGTTACATGCTGAAGAGAGACCCAGCTGAGGAGAGATGATACACGAGAGGGAGGAGAAACTTGTGGAGCATCATCCTGATGGAGATCCAGTGGCGGGGGGATGGGAGCACAAGAGGGTTGTCCCTCAGCGTCCCCTGAGACCAGGGCGAGCAAGTGAGGCTGATGCAAGTGTGGATGTTGAGTGGGAGAGAGGCGGGACATGGAGATTCTTTCCGATGGTCTCCGTTTTCTTCACAATGGTGCCTGGCTAAGGCAACTCTTTTTTTTTTTTTTTTAATTTTTATCCTTGATTTTGAGAGAGAGAGAGAAAAGCATCGATTTGTTGTTCCACTTATTTATGCATTCATTGGTTGATTCTTTAAATTTTTTAAATTTTCTTTATTGATTTCAGAGAGGAAGGGAGAGGGAGTTTGAGTCTTTAAATTTTATTTATTGATTTCAGAGAGGAAGGGAGAGGGAGTGAGAAATAGAAACATCAATGATGAGAGAGAATCATGGATTGGCTGCCTCCTGCACGTCCCACAGTGGGGATCAGGCCCTGACCGGGAATCGAACCATGATCTCCTGGTTCATAGGTTGATGCTCAACCACTGAGCCACGCCGGCCAGGCACATTGGTAGATTTTTGTATGGGCCCTGACTGGAGATCGAACCCACAACCTTGGCATATCAGGATGCTGCTCTAACCAACTGAACTACCTAGCCAGGGCCGGCATCTCTTAGTATTCTGCTGTCCCAGTTCAGAGCTGCAAACCCACAGTCAGGATTGGAAGGCGTAAACGCCGTCTGACTCTGATGCTCATCTGGTGTCTCCTCTCTAAAGCACGAGACCTCCTTTTCCTGGAACTAGTTTTCCAGCTCTGGGCAGCTAAGTGCTGGGTTTCTGCAGCTGGTCATCTCATTCCTTTGAATTTCAAATAGAAAGACTGCCTCTTACCCTCTTTAGATAAAAAGTAATCTATAAGGCCCTGGCTGGTGTGGCTCCGTTTGGTTGGGCATCGTCCCATATGCTGAAGGGTCATTGGTTCGATTCTCGGCCCAGGGAACATGCCCGGGTTTCAGGCTCGATTGGTTGGGGTGCATGTGAGAAGCGGCCAGCTTCTCTCTCACCTCTTTCTCCCTCTTCCTCCTCTCTCTCTAAAAATCAATGAAAACAAATTGATAAAAGAATCATCTGTAAGAAGCTGTTGAAGGGTGGAGAAACTCAGCAGGCAGAGAAGTGAGCAGAGCACTGTGTGTGCCTGAGGCTGGGCTTGGGCTAATTCGTCTTTGGGAAACTACTTCCTAAAATTTGCTGAGCCAGCCCTGGCCCTACAGGGTTCTGTGCCTGTGCCTGGCAGACACAAAGGGTCCTAGGGGGGAGTGGGGAACCTCGGGTTAAGGGATACCCTTGTCCTAACTCATTTTGCTTTCTTTTTTGTTTGTTTGTTTGCTAACTCATTTTTGGATCTTGCCACCCAAGAATCTAACTGAACCCTTTTTCCTGTTGATGTTTTCCACTTTCTAATCCAGAGGAAGAACATGCTTCATATATTTATTATCTGCTGGATAAAGCAGTACAACAGAATGTACAATTTTTGATAATTTTATGCAGTTGTGAACTTCTTAGCTGCTGGTGCTAAAGGTCAGATGTAGCTACTTCACACTTTCTTCCCACAAGCTCATCCCTAACACACACACAGCAGGTTCTTGAATAACAGTGTTTTGTTATGACATGGATGAAAAAAATAAAATTGATTCCCGGCCGGGGCCGCTGTCTGTGTGGAGTTTGCATGCTCTCCCCGTGGCTGCGTGGGTTTCTTGAGTTCGCCAGTTTCCTCCCACATCCCACGATGTGACCGTTAGATGAACTGGGGTGTCTACACTGTTCCACTCTGAGTGGGTGTGAGTGTGGGTGTGGGTGGCCTTTCGCCCTGAACTACTGGGAGAGGCTCCAGTCACCCATGACCCTGAACTGGAATAAGTGAGTTGGAAAATAATTAGCTCCCTGTTTTCATTTATCTTCCTTAAATGTATGGATAGCTTACATTTACTTCAATGTTTAATATTGGAAATGTTTTGGGTCTTTATTTTGAAGTTTGGTGATGTTTCTGTGACCAGAAATGTGCCCTAGGAACTTAACTCTTTTTTATATCAATTAGCCCGCAGTGACATTGGTTTCATTATATGTTGTTTCGTTGAAAGGTGCAGTTTCCAAGAACCTATAAATAACGTTGAGGATTTTCTGTGCACACATGGACCCGTGATTCTCACCTTCAACTATAGACTAGAATCGCCTGGGGAATTTTTAAAAACACCACTGCCTGGCTGGCCGGCCGGCGTGGCTCAGTGGTTAAACGTCAACCTATGAACCAAGGAGGTCACGGTTCGATTCCCGGTCAGGGCACATGCCTGGGTTGCAGGCTCAGTCCCCAGTGTGGGGTGTGCAAGAGGCAGCCGATCGATGATTCTTTCTCATCGTTGATGTTTCTATCTCTCTCTCCCTCTCCTTTCCTCTCTGAAATCAATAAAAAAAAATATATATATTTTAAAAAAACACACCACTGCCCTACTGAAGGCCAATTACATGAGACTGTCTCGGGAGAACATGGGTGTCGGGACCGTACTTTTAGAAAGCTCCCCCAGCGTCTCTAATGTGCAGCCGGGGTTGAGAACCACTGAGCCAGGCTAACCTTTCATTGCAACCATTTTCTCAGTGTCTTCTCCATGTCATGGCTTCTGGAGGAAAGGATGCCAACCCTGGGGTAGCTGTGGGGGCTGCTTGCAGCTGGAGGCAGCTGGCCGGGGGTCCTGCCCCTCTGCCTGGTTTCCTGAGGGCCTAGGAGGGGTCAATATTTTGGCACAACTGTATCCCATCAGGCTCCTGGGCCTCACCCTCTGGAAAGCTTGGTTTCGGTGCTCATATTGGCGTATTTGGGGAGAATCCTTGTGCAATCTGAGTAATCATAGATGTATCTCATAACGCTCTATTGTACTTTTTAAAAAATATATAAATTTTTATTGATTTCAGAGAGGAAGGGAGAGGGAGAGAGATAAAAACATCAATGCTGAGAGAAAATCATTGACTGGCTGCTTCCTGCATGCCCCCCACTGGGGACTGAAGCCTGCAACCTGGGCATGTGTCCTGACTGGGAATCGAACCGTGACCTCCTTGTTTCATAGGTTGACGCTCAACCACTGAGCCACGCCGGCTGGGCTGTACTTTTCATTTATAGCTTTACTGAGGTATAATTGACATACAATAAACTGCACATACTTGAAACATACAATTTGAGAAGTCTTGACATAATGTGAAACCATTACACAGTCTAGATAGTGAGCCTAGTCACCATCCCCCAAAGTTCCCTCTGCTGCTTCCCACCCCTTCTCAGGGAGTCACTGATCTGCTCTCTGTCATTGTACGTTAACTTCATTTTCAGAATTTTATCTAAGTGGGATCCTACATACTCATACTCTATTGTCTGGCTTGTTGTACTCACTGTGGTTATTATGAGACTTGTCCGTGATATTGCATGTGTCAATAATTCTTTCCTTTTTATTGCTGAGTAATGTCAATTCTGTGGACACATCACATTTTTTTAATCCATTCAGCTGTCGGTGGACATTTGGGTTGTTTCTGGTTTTTAGATATTACACATAAAGCCGCTATGAGTATTCACATATAAATCTTCGTGTGGACGTGTGCTTTCATTTATTTGCGTAAGTAACTTTGATAGCTGAGTCATGTGGTAGGTGGATGGGGTTATCTTTTCAGGAAGTTGCCTGTGCTCTAAAGTGGTTAAACCATTTCACCTTCCCAGCAGCAGCATCTGAGAGCTGTCCCCTCTGAACTGATTGAAGAGCCCTTATTTCTGTCTTCTCCAACTGGTTGATGCCTCCTCCTATCCTCTGGGTACGTGTGAGAGAGACGAGGATGGGAGTTAGGGGCCGGAGGTGGAGGCATGTATAGATGAATGGAAGGGTGAATGGCTGTAATAGATAAAGTTGTCTTGGTATCTGTTTTCCCCTCCATCTTTCTGTTGTGGGCAATTAAGAAACAGGTAGATGTCACCTAAGTCAGATTATCTATCCTCTGGGTACGTGTGAGAGAGATGAGGATGGGAGTTAGGGGCCAGAGGTTATAGATGAATGGAAGGGTGAATGGCTGCAATAGATAAAGTTGTCCTGGTATCTGTTTTCCCCTCCATCTTTCTGTTGTAGGCAATTAAGAAACAGGTAGATGTCACCTAAGTCAGATTATGAATGCATCTCTTTTTGTGACTGCATGATTGATATTTTTACCCCTCACCTGCAGGTGCCCAGACACCATGCTGCAACCCTGCAGGCCTGACCTTGGCAGGAACTAGAAGCCCTCCTTGTCTCCTCCGTCCCCATCCTCACCATGTCGTCGACTCCGGGCAATGGGAAACACTGGGAGTCCCTGGAGTCTGTGGGCATCAGCCGCAAAGAGCTGGCCATGGCCGAAGCCCTGCAGATGGAGTATGATGCTCTCTCCCGGCTCCGGCATGACAAGGAGGAAAACAGAACCAAGCAGAACACAGACCCCTCTCTCATCGACTGGGAGGAGCCCGCGCTGGACTTCTACAACAAGCCAGCAGGCAGGCAGAAGGACCTCAAGCTCTTACGCGGTCTCTCTGGCTCGGATCCTACCCTCAATTACAACTCACTCTCCCCACAGGAAGGGCTGCCCAACCACTCTACCTCCCAGGGCTCCCAGCCTGGCCCAGATCCCTGGCCCAAAGGCTCCCTGGCTGGAGACTATCTTTACATATTTGATGGTTCAGATGGGGGACTCTCTTTGTCCCCAAGACCGGGGGACACAGATGGCTCTTCTAAGAAACTGTCCCCGCCTCCTCTGCCTCCTCGAGTCTCTATCTGGGACACCCCTCCCCTACCTCCCAGGAAGAGGGCCCCGTCTTCCTCCAAGATCTCCCAGCCCAATGACATCAACACTTTTTCTTTGGTCGAACAGCCTTCAGGCAAGTTGCTAGGGCATCAGATCTTAGAAGACGCGGAGCCAAGAAGTGGGGGGACAGGGCGCCGACTGGGGCCTGTGGACTACGATGGTATCAATGATGCGATCACACGGCTCAACTTGAAGTCAACCTACGATGCAGAGATGGTGCGGGATGCCACCAGGGGCTGGAAGGAGGGCCGGGGGCCCTTGGACTTCGGCAAGGACATCCCTGGAAAACCCGTGGCCCGGAGTAAGACCATGCCCCCGCAGGTGCCCCCCCGCACCTATGTCTCTCGCTGTGCCAATCGGAAAAATGCGACGCCTGGCAAGAACCACCGGATTTCTGCTGCCTCGGTGAGGACTTTGTGTTTTTTTGTCCTTTTCTCACGTCGTTCGGAAACAGAAGAGTCTCCCTTTTTTCTTGGCTTTCCAGATCGGCTACTTACTCATCCCTTTAGTCCTCTCCGCCCTCGGCTTCTGTCATCGGGCCCCTGGGTCCTGGTGGGGAGAGGAAACGGGGCACCTGGAGACATGGCTCCTCCCCAGGGCTGAGCTTTGTGTACCTTGTGTATCTCCTGGGAGCAGGCATTTCAGAATCCCAGTGTCCCGTGTGTGCCTGCGGTTCGATGTGAGGACAGAGCCGGGGTTATGGGACTCCTCGTTGGTCCCAGTGGCCTTGTGGACTGGAGCGAGTAGCTACTGCTTTTTGTTCTGCGCGGTGATGAGGCTCCAGCCTCATATTCACCATCGTTTGTGCTCACTGAACACCAAACCCTGGTCCAGACCCCGCAGCAGCCCCGCCTGATGGTCTAAGGCCGTGGTCGGCAAACTGCGGCTCGAGAGCCACATGCGGCTCTTTGGCCCCTTGAGTGTGGCTCTTCCTAAGCCTCAGGAGTACCCTAATTAAGCTAATAACACTGTACTTACCTATATAGTTTAAGTTTAAAAAATTTGGCTCTCAAAAGAAATTTCAATCGTTGTACTATTGATATTTGGCTCTGTTGACTAATGAGTTTGCCGACTACTGGTCTAAGGCACCCAGCTCTGGTCTCTCTCATTCCAAAACTGGCTTGTTCTCGCTCTCTGTCTCTTCTCTGTGTCTTCTTCTCTGTGTGTGTCTCTCTCTCTGTCTCTCCCACTGTATCTTTCTCTTGGTTGTTTCTGTCTCTCTCTCTGTCTCCCTCTTCCCTCTGACTCTCTCTGACTGTCTCTCTCTTTCCTTCTGTCTTTCTCTGTCTCTTTTTCTCTTTCATTTTCTCTTCTGTCTCTCTCTTTCTCTCTCTTTTCCCGTGTCTACCTCCCTGTTCTCTTTCTCCCTGTCTTTCTCTCTCTGTCTCTCTTTTATTATGGAGAAATATACATAACATTACATTTACTGTCTTAACGAATGCTAAGGATACAGTGCAGTGGCATGAAATACACTCACATTGTTCTGCGACCATCGCCACCAGTCATCTCTGTTCACATTGAAAATATTTAGAAAAAATATGTGGTATGACAATAATACTTTTACTTGTATCCGAACATAATATGAAATAGCAAAGCCACAGGTGGGTCCAGGAGAGCTTTGAGGATCTTCTGGTCTCGAGAAGTGCCAGCAGCAGCATCCCCAGGGGTGGGAATTGAAGGCTGCTCTGTGTTTCCCCCGGGCGCCCTGGCAGCCCTGGCTCGAGAAGGGGTCAGGAGGCACCCTGGCGGCGACGCCTCCTGTGGGAAGAGCGAGTATTTACCTCATTCCACCCCTGTTTCCTCCTTGCACATTGTCTAAGGGAGCTGGGGCTTTCCCACCTGGGTCCTGGCCACAGGGACTCTGCACAGCTCGGGACCAGCCACGTGCTCCCTCCTCCCCGTGCCCCCTCCTCCCCGTGCTTCTGCTGGGAGAGACACCGACGTAGCATCAGCTCCCGGGACAAGTCACAGCCGGAGGAGCTCCGGGCTTTTTAAAGGCCCTGCTCCGAGAGGTGGGGCTGCCCCGCTATTTATAGGGACACGGAATCCTGTTCCCAGTTCCGAGTTCCTCTCACAGAGTGGGGCCTGCTCGCCTGGTCCAGCCACCCTGGTAGGTGGTCACCGCTGTCGCTCCCTGTCCGGCTCCCTCGCCCCGTCCAGTCCCCTGCTTGTCTTCAGAGTTCGGAGAGGGAGCTGGTCCGAGCCTTGAGGAAGCGAGGGCCACGCACAAAGCCCTGCCCATTGTTAGTGGGGAAATGCGGCCTTGGTGTTCACCACCTCAACTCGGTGCAGGGACCCATCCCACTGGGCGGGGGGACCCCTCGGGCCCTCGGCCTGTACCCCCACCCCGCCTTCGCCGGGCTTCCAGCCAGAGGGACCCTCCTTGTCCCAGGCCCATGGAGCCAGCTCTGGAATTGGTTGGCTCCAAATGCCAGCTTCGTGCCCCCGCTGCCAGCCTCTGCCTGGCAGACGCCCCCAGCCAGCGCCGGGTGATGCCGCCAGGGCCTGCCAGCAGGGTGAACGTAAGTGGCTTTGTTTTCTTATGGAGCCAGGGAATGGCACTGAAAGGGCACGGAAATGGCCTCAGTAGCTACTCTGTTCTCTCCCCGTCGCCGCCCCCTCCTCTCTCTCTCTCTCTCTCTCTCTATTTCTCTGTCTCTCTGTTGCTGTTTCTCTGTCTCGTCCTGTTGCTCTGTCGCTTTCTCGCCCTTGCTTTTGTGGGTTCATTGCTGACAGTGGTGCTATTGTTTTGACTGGGACACAGGCATGAACTTGGCAGAGCCAGGACCTCACATGCCAGCTGCCCCCACTGCTGCCCTCCCCACCCTGCAACCCCCCTGCTCACCCAGGGGAGCAAGGCTAACAGGAGAGGGTCACTCAGAGGAAACTCTGGATATTCCAATGAGGGGTCAGTGCTGCCGTCTGCCCGCGGGGCCGGAGGACAGGAGCAGAGCCGGAGGGAGGGTGAGAGGTGAGGCATTGCTGTGTGTGCAGCCCAGGCTGTGGGCTTCCCGGAAGCAGGTGTTGGCACCGACGGCGGGCGCTGCATCCCAGCTGCAGCTTCGTTCCCTTGGGGTGGCCTCGCCGGGGGCTGTGGGCAGGCCTGTCAGGCAGAAACCCGTCACGCACCAGCTCCCCTACTTCCTCCTGCTCCGGGCTGGGCGGCAGGCCCACGGGGGCGGGCGGGGGGTGGTGCGGGGGAGGGCCTCCTTGTGAGTGAGCAAAAGCAGTGCCGTGACTACAGGGGTCGGTGTGAGGCCTTGTCTGAGAAAATTCCCACCACCACACACGCCCTTGGACAGGAAGCGGGGCTCAGGCACGTTCCCTGACGTTGCAGCTAATCAGAACCAGAAGGCTCGGGAGCCGGGAGGAGCTCAACCTTCTCCCAGGTCCTCTCCCAACCAGAAAGCTGTTCTCTTTCTTCCTCTAAGTGCTGGCCCAGAAGCCACGTGTGTCTGTCCTTGTCCCCAGCTCAGGACTCTCGGTCTCTCTCTACTTTGGGTCCCTGGGACTTGCTGTGGGTGTGGAGGCTTTGGCCCAGGGCCCAGCTCCCCTGAGGACTGTTTGGGCAGCCCACTCCCCCGGCCCAGCCTGCTGCATCGAGCTGATTAGGACCCGCCCTCGTGGGAAAGAGATTGGGCCTCCCTCATGCCCAGGCTTCCGGCCTTAGTCAAAGCTTCGAGCTCTCTCTCTCTTTTTCAAAAATCTATTTTTATTGATTTCAGAGAGAACGGGAGAGGGAGAGAGAGATAGAAACATCAGTGATGAGAGAGTCATTGATTGTTGTTTTTTAAAAAAATATATCTTTATTGATTTCAGAGAGCAAGGAAGGGGGAGAGAGAGATAGAAACATCAGTGATGAG
>NW_005371683.1:2618683-2619561 GCF_000412655.1 Myotis brandtii
CTAACTCTCTATCCCTCTCCCTTCCTCTCTGTAAAAAAATCAATAAAATATATATATATTTTTTTTTTTTAAAAAAAGAAACATCAGTGATGAGAGAGAATCACTGATCAGCTGCCTCCTGCACGCCGCCCACTAGGGATGGAGCCCACAACCTGGGCATGTGCCTTGACTATGAATTGAACCGTGACCTCCTGGCTCACAGGTCGATGCCCAACCACCGAGCCACACCAGCTAGGCCAAGTTCTCTTTTTCAACGTGGCTCTTGGTCTCCTAGGATGGCAGATACCTATGCCCCAGCGTTTCCCATGTTTTCTCGTGCCCCTTTCACTGAGTTTTGAATGCCGGGGAAGTCTTCAGAGCTGAGTCGGTTACGTCCGGGAGCAGTGGGAAGCGGGTGCCTTGAGGGAAAAGGCACTGAGTCGCTGCTCTTCTCTTGAAGGTGGTCTCCCGGCCCCACGCCGTCGCCAATGGCCATGAGTTGTTTGAGGTGTCAGAGGAGAGAGATGAGGAAGTTGCTGCGTTTTGCCACATGCTGGATGTGTAAGAGCTAAAGAACAAGGGCTGTGGAGGGTTGTGGGGGCTGGGGAGGAGGTCACCTTTTTCTAGGAGGAAAGAAGAACCACATGAATAAATCTCAATTCGGAGCGATGGAATGCTTCCTAGCAAAGGCGTTTGTGGGCTCTTTGAAATTGAGGCACCTTAGAAGGTTCACAGGTTTGACAAAACTTTACAAACCCTTCAGTGGACAGTCAAATTACCCCAATCGCTTCAGGCTGTAGGAGCAAGTGCCCCGGATGGAGATAAGAGGGTTTTCTAGAACTAAAAGATGAAGTGGTTCGGTGGCACTTAGCATGAGCATGTCACCTTAGAGCGATCCC
>NW_005371683.1:2619718-2647072 GCF_000412655.1 Myotis brandtii
ACCTGGAGGGCTGGGCTGACTGGGACGGAGGGGCCTGGCCGCGGGGCGGGAGGGTCCCAGCAGGCCTCCTCTCTTCTGAAGGCAGAGCGAGGGTCCTTCTCCCTCTCTCCCCGCACAGCCTCCGATCGGGCTCCAACGTCCAGGACTACTTCCTCACCGGGTACGTCTGGAGCGCTGTCAGCCCGAGCCCCGAGCACCTTGGGGATGAGGTCAACCTGAAGGTGACGGTGTTGTGTGACAGCCTGCAGGAGCCACTCACCTTTACCTGCAACTGTAAGTCTGAGGGGAGGAGAGGGGCCCTCCCTGGAGGTGGGGCGGGATCCTTGGGCCTCAGTTCCCACCCCACGGTGTGGCCCAGAGCTGCTTTGGGGGGCTGGCTCTGGGGCCAGCTTGTTAGGTCCAGGGCCACTTCCTCCAGCCCCAAGCTGCTCTATCTGGTTGGTCGGTGATGGTGCTGGATCATGCTTAGCCGGGAATGGGGGATCAGGGTGGGTGCTGAGCCCCACCTGCCCCAGCACCCCATCATCGCTGCCCTGCCCCACCCCTCACAGGTTCCTCCACTGTGGACTTGCTCATCTACCAGACCCTGTGCTACACCCGTGATGAACTGCGGGGTGTGGATGTGGGCGACTTTGTGCTGAAGCCCTGTGGGCTGGAGGAGTTCCTGCAGAAGTGAGTGAGCGAAGGGGGGGCGGGGAGCAGGGTGGGATGCGGCACCTGCCTGTGAGCCATAGGATTGTCGGGGGCGGGGGGGGGCTTCCTCTGGGAGGTGCTGGGCCCCAGGCCCGGGCTGGCAGCTGCCCGCAGCCCCACAGGCAGGACTCCCGCTCTCCAGGCATTCTCGGCCACGTCGCACTTTCCCGGGAGCTCCCTCTTCCAGCGGGGTTGGCGGCTTCCTGAGCCAAATCTGTGGGAAGAGCTTGGAGCGGGGATTCGGCAAAGTCTAGGTCATACTGCTCAGACTTCTGCATGTGGAGGGAGGCGGGAGGGGCGCCGGAGGGGCTGTGTGGGGTTCCCTCCTGCCCTAGATTATGGGAGGTGCCCTTAGAGCGAGGGGCAGAGGAGGACTGGGCAGAAGTGCCCAGGGGAACCTAGGGGGGAAATCACAGTGGCTGTCTTCCCCCTTCCCCTGCCCGCAAGCCTTCCGCGTGGCATGTGCTGTGGGGAGACCTGGCACCAGAGGCTGTCGGCCAGCCTCTCGCCATCAGTGCCCGGCCGCAAGCAGCCTCCCTGGGCAGTTGGATGTGGGCCAGCAGCAGCAGTTCCCCTGCCCACTGCCCGAGCTCTGGATTCTGGCTGGGGTGGGGGATTGCACCCCTTGGTGGTGCAGCTGGGTGGCAGGCCTGGGGTCAGCCAGATGGCAGCCCATCAGGAAATAGATCCGCTCTCCCCCACTAGCCTCCAGCTGCCTCGTGCCCAGGAAAGGCCTTGGGAGTGGGTATAGGAGGGGCCTCTACCGTAGGTCTTAGGAGAGCCCACACGTGCCATTGCTCGCTTATATCCAGGTGTGGGTGCAAGGGGTCTATGGCTAGAGCAGTTCTCAGCTGCTTTCTTTAACCTGAGGGACGCTGTGGGCCCTTTCTGGCCTCTGTGCCCTCAACTGGGAAAGGAAAGGGGTAGGACCCCAGGCAGCAGACTCCAGGGAACGCTGGATGTTTCCCTGTGTCCTCGATTTCCCCTGGAGGAATGAGAGGGGTCCTAGACTCGGGGTCTCGCGGTAGAGAGCGCCCTAGGCAGCCTGCCACTGTCTAAGGCAGTGGTTCTCAACCTTCTGGCCCTTTAAATACAGTTCCTCATGTTGTGACCCAACCATAAAATTATTTTCGTTGCTACTTCATAACTGTGATGTTGCTACTGTTATGAATCGTGATGTAAATATCTGATATGCAGGATGGTCTTAGGCGACCCCCGTGAAAGGGTCGTTTGACCGCCACAGGGGTCGCGTCCCACAGGTTGAGAACCGCTGAGGGAACAGAGCAGAGTAGGTCCT
This sequence comes from Myotis brandtii, assembly GCF_000412655.1. Classification (NCBI taxonomy): domain Eukaryota; kingdom Metazoa; phylum Chordata; class Mammalia; order Chiroptera; family Vespertilionidae; genus Myotis; species Myotis brandtii. Next base: position 2,621,709 of record NW_005371683.1, read on the forward strand.
GTCAGTATGGTTGGTTTGGGTCCTGACTTGTACTTACTAGTTGTAAAACCCTGACCCTCAGTTTCTTCTATAAAATGTAGTGAGGATTGGCCCTCCCCCGTTTGGCTCAGTGGATAGAGCATCAGCCTGTGGACCAAAGGGTCCCGGGTTCAGAAAGGGTCCCGGGTTCGATTCCGGACAAAGGCATGTACCTCGGTTGCAGGAGGCATCCAACTGATGTGTCTCTCTCACATCGATGTTTCTCTCTCCCTGTCTCTCCCCGTCCCTTCCACTCTCTGTAAAAATCAATGGAAAAATATCCAGGAGTCCCCCTCCCCCATCCAGCCTGGTCTCTTCCCTCCCACCAACAGCAAGTCCAGACCCCTGAGCAAGGACAGCTGCCTTGGGTGGGGTGGGAAGTTCCCTCTTGGGGTTCCAGCAGCTGCCACTCCCAAGGAGGCCCTGTGGTTTCCCACTGTTCCTAGTGGGAGGGGGCTGCTGCCAGGGGGGACTGGCGCGTCCAGGATGCAGGCTGCTCTTAGATAAGAGCCCTGAGACAGTCCCTGGGGAGGGCTGGGTTTCCTGCCTCCTCCCCCACCACACCACACTCTTCCTTCCTTCCAGGCACTCCCCCCAGACCTGCCCAGGGCCCAGTCCTAGCTTCTGGCTGCAGCTCAGACTTAGCAGCAGCTCAGACTTAGCAGCTTAGGGCCTACACCGGGGGCTTGGCCCCTCAGGACGTGGAGAACCCCCTTAAGTCCTCACTGCACCTGGTGGCCTCCGGCCGGGGCACTCTGGGCTCTGCGCGCACCCCTCCCCTTCACGCCTGTCCTCTCCCCTCCATTGCTGGCCTAGACGCCAGCTCTGCTGAGGAAGGAAGTCCCTTTCCGGCTTCTGTTCCTCGGCGGCTGGGGCCCAGCCCGGGCTGCGGTGCTCCTGTAGTGGGACGCCCTGGCCTCACTTCTGGGTTTCCTTTTGACTGAGGTGTGATTTGGGCGGGAGGAAGGGGCCTCCTTCTCTGAGACAGGGGTGGGGGTGGGGTCTCATGGGTTGTCACTTGAGCAGGGGGAATGGCATGCAGGCAGGAGCCACAGTGGAAGGGGAGAGCAGACTTTTATTTACTGATTTGAGAGAGAAAGCGAGAAACATTGATTTGTTGTTCCACTTATGCATTCATTGGCTGCTTCTTATATGTGCCCTGACCCGGGATCGAACTCACAACCTTGGCATATGGGACACACTAACCAACTGAGCTACCTGAGCTACCGGGTCAGGGCAGAAGCAAGCCTTGGATGAGCACTGGGATGATAGGACTGGAATCTCCCCCCCCCCTATATATAATAATAATAATAATGGCATAATATGCTAATTAGACCAACATCCTCCTGGACATCCTTCTGGACGAAGCCGGGGCTGCAAGGGAAGCCCGGGTCCCGGGTGCCAGAGGGAAGCCGGTGCCAGCAGCTGAGGGAAGGAAGGCCTACTCTTGCATGAATTTAGTGCATCGGGCCTCTAGTATATACATAATATCATATTTTGTCATGCTTTAAAGCAAATAGCACAAGGCCAACTTGACAGAGGATGATGATAAAAGATGAGCCACGCCCCCCCGGGATCAAGCCCACAACCTGGGCATGTGCCCTGACGGGGAATCAAACCGTGACCTCCTGGTTCATATAGACCTGGAATCTTGCTAGGTTTGATTGGTTGACCTCAGCACCCCAACTGGTAACAGTAGGGTGTGCGAGACCCAGGACCTCAGTCGGGGGACAGTGTCACTCACTGAGCTCCACACCCAAGCCTGAGCACTGGCTGACTTCCAACCTGTCCCGTGTACCGAAGCCCAGAGCGTGGGGTTTAACACTGCCCTCTGAGAAGTCCCTCGGTTCCCCCCGCACCAGAAGTTCTGACCTGGAAGGAACCCCTGATAACAATACAGGCAATACGTACCTGGGAAAGTCAGTGTTTGTACAGACTAAGGGTCCAGTGTAGTAGGTGGCTTTCCTTTAGACAGACCTCTGCTCGTTCCCCAACCTCTGCCATGACATTGCCAGGAGCCACGGTAGGGGGCACAGCACAAGTACTACCTCTGGGTCGCCTCCCGTCCTCCTGTTTCTCTCTCCCCGGGGCTCAGGTCTACATCACCTTCCCCACTGAGTTCCCGGGATGCTAATGGTCTGTCCCTCTGTCCCTCCAGCAAGCAGGCCCTGGGCAGCCATGAGTACATTCAGTACTGCCGCAAGTTTGACATTGACATTCGGCTACAGTTGATGGAGCAGAAATCCATACGCAGCGACCTGGCCCGGACGGTTCGTGTGGGGATGGTGGGGTAGCAGAGGGTGACACGGAGCGCATTTAGTGGGAGTGGGGTAGGAGCTTGGGGTCGGGGTGCAGGCACCACCCCTCCCTGAACTGGGCACTTGTTACACAGGTGAATGATGACCAGAGCCCCTCCACTTTGAACTACCTCGTCCATCTGCAAGAGAGGCCCGTCAAACAGACCATCAGCAGGTGAGAGTGGTGCCCTCTGGGGTTTGGGCCCAGCAGGAGCTCTGAGGGGAGCCCAGCAGATACCCTTGCCTGCCTTAGGGGGAGGGCCCCCACTCCAGCTGTTACATCTCTGCCCTGTAGTACTTGGCCATCATGCCCCGGGTGAGCGGTGGCGAAGTACAGAGGACTCGCCGTTCTTGAGTCTTCCTGGGACGCATGGAAGGGGTGGGAACGCCTGTAAACCAGTCAGATTCCCGAGCTGTGGGAAAGGAGGGAGAAATGGGTTGCCCAGTACATGGCAGGGGTGAGGGGGGTGCGGTCCTGACTTCTCCTACGACTTTTCCCTGCCCCCAACTTCCTAGGCAGGCCCTGAGTCTTCTGTTTGACACTTACCACAACGAGGCGGATGCCTTCCTGCTGGCTGACGTGAGTACAGATCCTGGGGTGGCCCTGCTGCCCAGAGCTTCGCCCCACCTCTCCCCCCGTCCTCCTGGGACCAGCCAGCCCTAGAAGGGATCTGGTGTAGACACTGCAAGTTTGTCAGGAGAGCACTTCTTTTCATTCCCTGGCTCACAGGCAAACCAACAAGACTGCTGGCTGTTGGGTGGCTGGCGAGTGTGTGTGGAGAGGGGTTCTGCTCCTTGTAGAAGTGGGTCAGGAACCGTGTCCCCGATCCCTGCCCCTGGAGTGGGGCGTCTCCAAAGCTAAGGGATGTGGAGAGGGCACCCAGCCGCTGCCCTTGAATGTGCATCGGAGCGTGTCCCGGAGGAAGGAATGCCCAGGGACCTCTGATTGGAGAAGTTCTGAGGCTCTGGTGTCACAGGTGGAAAACCGGGAGGAGGTGGAGGGTCCCGGAGGCAGGGGGGGGCCAGGGCGCTCCTTACCTGGATTCACAGAGGTTTGAAGCCTCAAAACCATGATCATAAACACTTGTCCCAAATGTCATGAAGCTAACGGAAATCAGATAGGCATCTGCAAAACAGTCCTTGTCTCATGATTCAGTCAGCAGTGGTCATGGACTCGTCCCCCGTGGGGAGTTCAGCACTGTACCCCGTTCAGACCTCTCCCCCATGCCAGAACCCCTTCTCTAGCGGCCTCTGCTTGCTCACTTCCTGTGATGAGGGGGTAGTTCTCTGAGCCCCTTTCTGCACTGGTCCGGCCCTATGATACCGCTCTGGAATAGTAACATGAAACTATTAGTAGACAGAATGGGATGGTGGTGAGTTAGTTAAGCAAGGGCTCTGGGAGAGGAATAGAGAGGGGACTGGCCAGGGAAGGCTTTGGGAGAGGGTTGGATGTCAGCTGGTCCATGATTTGAATGTATACAGTCATCAGGGCAGGACAGGAAGGAATTCCAAATGAGAAAACTTCAGGAGATGAAGCACAGGGCGGAGGGGTGGGGAGGGGGAAGGGAGTGAGAGGGTGTGGCTGGCACTCTGTGATACTGAGATGAGGTCTGTCTAGCTAGGTGGTCAGATGAGAAATAAGACCGTGGGCAAGTGGTGCCTCTGTGTGGTGTTGGTGGCCCCTTCCTGTTCCCTATGGACGCCTCCGAGGGAGCCCCGTGTGTGTCTGTATGGTACAAGGAGGCTGTAGCTGGGAGTAAGAGAGAACTGGGGAACATGGCTCATTTCATCAGTAGGAGCGATTATTCGCCAATGCTAGATGTTTGAACACAAAGCTCGGATTCCGCTATCACTCCTGCGGGTCATGAGCCCACACTCCTCCCAGCCGGAGCCTGGCAGCCTCACTGTCCCTCCCCTCACAGGGGGACTTCCCGCTGAAGGCCGACCGGGTGGTCCAGTCCGTCAAGGCCATCTGCAACGCCCTGGCTGCCGTGGAGACCCCCGAGATCACCAGTGCCCTCAACCAGCTGCCCCCCTGCCCCTCCCGCCTGCAGCCTAAAATTCAGAAGGTAACGGGCCCAGAGCGCGAGCATGGGGAAGGAGGAGAGGAATACTCACAGGCAGCTGGGTAATTAGCTATCTAGCTACTGAAAGGCTCTTCTCTCCATCTTTCATGTTTGAATAGTTTAGCCAGAAGAGTTCTGGGAAATGGCTCCCAAATGTGTCCCCTGTTACGGAGGTTGAGGGTGGGCTTGGGTCTGCTCTTGGGACTGATTGCGGGAGCCCAGACCAGCACGGGCTTTCCTCACCACCACCGAGGCATTGCCTGGCAGTTTGCAGGCCATCAGGGTGCAAACCAAAACGTCCCCGAGCCAGGGGCTCCGAAACTGCAGGGTCCAAGTCTGCCTCTGTGTGTGTGTGTGTGTGTGTGTGTGTGTGTGCGTGCACACGCGCGCACGCCTACATGACGCATGCACACAGCTGGAGATCACCAGTGTTTCTTTCCACAAATGTGTCCTCATCATTTTTACTAGTTGTTCCTGTGGTCTCCCTGGGAGATGGTGATGAGGTGGTGTGAGTGAGGGTGGGGGGGGCAGTCGTGCAGTTACCCTGGGCTCCAAAGGGAAACTCTCCCTTGAGGAGGTTGTAATTATTCTCTGAGGGTCCCATAACCCCTGTTTCCGAGTTAGGATGAGCCTGGGGAGAAGGAAGTAAAGAATTTTTCACGAGCCCTGGCTGGCTTGGCTCAGTGGGTAGAGCGTCGGCCTGTGGACTGAAGGGTCACGGGTTCAATTCCGGTCAAGGGCATGTGCCTGGGTTGCGGGCTTGGTTTCCAGTTGGGAGGCGTTCAGGAGGCAGCCAATCAATGATTCTCTCTCATCATTGATGTTTCTCTCTCTCCTTCTCCTTTCCTCTCTGAAATCAATAAAAATATATATTTAAAAAAAGAATTTTTCACAAGGATTCCCCCTTGTGTCTTTCAAGCAGAACTTTGCCCTACAAAGCCCATATTTTGGGATTTTTGGTCAGTGATTCCCAGTCTTTTGGGTTTTATGGACCAATAAAATGTGCCCAAAAATATTATTTTGAGGACCAACATAGAAATTGCCATCTTCTATTTTGCCAAGCAATGACTTTTTAAAAGTAACTGACCATTATGATTCCCGCTATTTCCTAAAAGGACATTTCACCTTAAATAAGTTGCAATATGTAAAGTAAGGAGAATGTTTACATTTCCTATCTGTCATTTTCGGAGAAGCTTATGGCATGTTCCTGCTTTCTTCTCATTTCACTGCCGACAGGGTCACAGCTGTTAGAAAAGCAACGGGCATTTGGGGACTGTTTCCTGGGGTTTTCCATCGCAGCCAGCACAGGGGCAACCGTGGGGCCGGCGGAGGCCTCACCACCTCCCCTTTAACCCCTTCCTTTCAGAGAAGGTCATGGAGGCCCTGACCGCGGCCATTCTGGACCTGGTGGAGCTATACTGCAACACGTTCAACGCAGACTTCCAGACGGCAGTGCACGGCAGCCACCGGCACGACCTGGTCCAGGAGGCCTGCCACTTCTCCGGGCCGCTGGCCTTCACGGTCTATGCCACCCACCGCATCCCCATCACCTGGGCTGCCAGGTGAGCCGGGCTGATGGCCTGGAGGGAGGAGCAGAGTTTGGCTTTCAGACGGCTTCTCCCACTGCCCTACGTTTATAGTCTATGGCAGCGGTTCTCAACCTTCCTAATGCCGCGACCCTTTAATACAGTTCCTCATGTTGTGGTGACCCCCAATTTCATTATTATAAATTGAACATAATTAAAGCATAGTGATTCATCACAAAAACAGTATGTAATTATATATGTGTTTTCTGATGGTCTTAGGCGACCCCTGTGAAAGGGTCGTTTGACCCCCAAAGGGGTCGCGACCCCCGGGTTGAGAACCGCTGGTCTATGGCATCATGGTGCGCAGTGGCTGAGAGGGAGCAGCAAGTGCCTGAGGGGACATGGGCTGGGACATCCTGGAGGAGAGAAAAGCTCTCCTAGGAAATGTTGCATTGGGCAGATCTGCCCTTGCCTCTCAGTGCTGGCTCGGGGCTGGCTGGCTGCATCGGCATCCCTGCCCCCTCCCATCCAAGGCCAGCTGATGGAGACTCGGTGACAGATGGCCGCTTCCCAGAGCCAGTGCATGCCCCTGGGCCAATGACTGCGCTCCCCTGCAGATGCACCGGGGGAGGGGCGGGGAGCGGGCGATGACCCTTTGTCTGGACTGTAGTGGTGGGTGTGGAGAGGCGCCTTCAGTTGGTAAATCCTCAGCTCCTCCGCAGGGTCCCCAGCATCCAAGGCCTGAGGGAATAGGCATTCGGCTCCTCCCCCCTGCCTGCCTCTCCCTCCCCTTCTCTCTTTGTTCCTCACTTAATGTATTCCTTTAGGCGACTGACAGAGAACAAAGGAGGCGGCCTGGGAAACCGGGGCCTTCTCTGACCTCCTCTGTCAGGCACCTGTCATGAGCCACAGGGACCCCCATGTGCTGGCATTCAAGTGGGCAGATGTCGTTTCCATCCCCCACCCTTCTCACCTGCGCATGTGCACACTCGCACCCGGACCCTGACCGGCAGGAGCGGCCTGGAAGGAGGGGCTGCATGGAACAGCCATGGCCCAACATGGAGCTTCAGGATGGGCAGAGGGATCCAGATGGAGCTGCGTCTCCACGCGCACTTCTGCAAATCCGATTTGGCTGTCCCGTCCCCTGACCCCACCTCACAGTCCCCAGAGACCCCGAGGAGTTTTACGGAGGGAAATGGAGTTTGGCATGGGTGGGGGACTGAGATGGGGTTTGGAGCTGAGTCCTGACCTGCTCCCTTCCCCTGTAGCTATGAAGACTTCTACCTCTCCTGCTCCCTCAGCCATGGTGGCAAGGAGCTGTGCAGCCCCCTGCAGACCCGGAAGGCTCACTTCTCCAAGTACCTCTTTCACCTCATCATCTGGGACCAGCGGTAAGCCCTCCCCAGGCTCTGCAATGCACCAGGCGTGTCACTCACTAACCAAACAGTCATTCGTCCTCTTGAGTCTCCATTTCCCTGACTCTTAAGTGCGGTCACGCATAACTTCTACCTCTCAAGCTGTTAGGAGACTCCAAAGAGAAGTACCCTTGCAGGCTCTTGGTGAACCATGAAGGGTCATATACAGCATTAGTTAGTTGGTAGGTTCAATGGTAATTCATTGTTTTGGTCTTGTCTTTCTTAAAAGGTTTCACTGACTTTTCTTCCCCTAGTTTCCACCGAATAGAGGGGACTTATAGGTGAGAAAGGGAGGTTGTCTAGTGCAGTGGTCAGCAAACTGCGGCTCGGCAAACTACGGCTTGTGAGCCACATGTGGCTCTTTGGCCCCTTGAGTGTGGCTCTTCCACAAAATACCGGCTCTTCCACAAAATACCGACTTCTGCGCATGGGCCACGAAGTTTCAATCGCACTGTACGTGCGCACCCGCACGTGGTATTTTGTGGAAGAGCCACACTAAAGGGGCCAAAGAGCCGCATGTGGCTCGCAAGTCGCGGTTTGCTGACCACAGGTCTAGTGGAAAGAGCAATGGACTTGAAGCCACAGTCCTTTGTTTCAGCCTCTCTGTGCCTCAGTTTCTCAAAACGTAAAGTGGGGACATTTGTTTAACTCGTTGGCAGTTTTGGCGCTGACATGGGTAGGTAAGTTATATCTGAAACTGTAAGCCCAAAATAGTAGTCATCAGCATTTATCAACAGTGATTTGCTGCCGGGAAGGTAGGCGTCAGCCGGGCAAAGCAGGAAGGAAATGGAGGCGAGGACGCCTCGAGTGGTGGCAGGTGCTTGCCTGCCCGGCCTCTCCGGGCTGCACTCTGCCCTCGCAGATGGGCAGACACCCTTGTTTGCTGCCAGGTTCACTTCCCCAAACTGCCTGCAGCTTAGTGTTTATTTATTTGCAGAGCAGAACTGCTGCTTCAGAATTTGCAGTGCACGGTAGGGAGACTGAGAAAGGTCCTTGGGAAGGTCTTATTCGCTGATGAGAAATAAGGCCAAGGGAGCCGAAGTCGGCAGATAGTCTGTGGACATGCTGGGAGGCGGGGTTACATTATAGATGGACAGCTGGGGAGGCAGGCCCTTCCTCCTGTGGTCGCACTGTAATTCTTAGAGCAATGAAGGTGTGAACAAAGTCCTCTCAGGAAACAACCGCCAGGGCACGGGAGCCTCCCTGGAGGCCGAGGATGGCTGCGTTAGTGGCTCGTGACTTTCAGCATCCCCTTGGCATTCATTCTCTGGCCTAGTTACTTCCACTGTCAAGGGAGGGGGGTATACAGTGCTCCAGGCCAGGCAGACCCTACAGCATTGCCCTTAGACCAGCGGTTCTCAACCTGTGGGTCGCGACCCCTTCGGCGGTCGAACAACCCTTTCACAGGGGTCGCCTAAGACCATCCTGCCTATCAGATATTTGCATGACGATTCATAACAGCAGCAACATTACAGTTATGAAGTAGCAACGAAAATAATTTTATGGTTGGGTCACAACATGAGGAACTGTATTTAAAGGACCAGAAGGTTGAGAACCACTGCCGTAGACCCTTTCCCCAGAGTATCAGAGGCCCAGAAGTAGCAGGCCTGCCCTCCCTCTGCCGGTCCTGCCTTCGCCTGCCTGCTCCCTGGGTCTCATTTTGCTCCCTGTCTGAGATTCCTGCCTGGAATCCCAAAGGCCTGGGGCCTCGTGGAGGGTGTCCTCTCAGCACTGCCCATGCAGATGCCCCAGGAGACCTGTTGGCACCTTCCTGGTGAAGGCCGAGGCATTGGGAGAAGACGCTGCGATGAAAGGTTCAGAACGCAGGCTTTGAGTTTCGTTGTCCTCCCATCCTTACTGTAGGTGCAGCCGTGGGCAGGTCATCCACCCTAAATGGACATGGTAATAAGACCCACCTAGAGGATTATGGGACATGGCCAATAAAGTCCTTGGTGCAGTGCCTAGCGCATGATAAATGTCTTCTTCTCCGTCTTCTTAGCTCTGGGAGCCTTCTCAGGTCCCGTTCCAAGTGACTGACACGGTGATTGTGACACACGGGGATACGTGTGCACGGGAATACCTGTAGAGCCCGCTTCTCAGAGCAGTAGCCACAGTGTCGCAGCGCAGAAAGCACACAGACCATGCACACGTCACACGGGTGAAGCTGTGTGTTCCTTTTCACTGATGAGAAAAGGAGGTGCAGAGGTCTGAGTCGTTGCCGTAGGTTGTGAGTGGCTGGACCAGAACTGGAACAGCATATCCCAGGAGCCCTTCCTGGAGGAGGAGGCCCTTTTATACGGGTGTGATGTTGAGGAATGGGTTGCAGGGAGGAGGGTCAGAGCTGCAGATTCAGAACTTTGTGGCTTGAACTCCTCCTGATTATCCTGACCGACCCCTGGTGGAATACCAGATGCACTCAAGGACTGAGCAGAGGGGCCCTGGCTGGTTCGAGGGGTTATGGTTTCAGTTAGAAAGTTTCCTCGCTCCCTTTTTCCTCTGACAGGAGGCTGGATGCCTCTTCTTGGGTGAAAAGAGAGGGACCAGGCCCAGCTCCCTCTGCTCTCTGCTGGGGGGTCAGCTGATCCTCTCTCCCACTGCACTAGCACAGGGCTCAGCTAATTCTCAAAATAGGCCGGCAGCTGTGCTCTGCCACCCCAGCCAAGCCCCAGCCTGGCATGGCCCATGGCTGCTGGAGGGGCCCTAATTATAGCTGTGTCCACCCCCCTACCACCACCACCAGGCAGCTGGGACAGTCTCTGGTGGGAGGGAGGGAGCGCCTCACTTGGGTGGCGAGGAGAGTCCCCTGGGGGACTGAGGGGCAGTGTGGAGGGAGGCCGTTTGATCGGGAAACTGCTGACCGTGGGGGTGGCCGCTCTGCCTCTGTGCCCTCTGGCGTAGAGGCCGATGGGCCCTGGGCCAGCCAGAAGGGTGTGACAGTGTGGGCTTTGGCCCAGGGACAGCTTTCCAGAAAGGTAATGTAAATGCCCTCCCTCTCTTTCCACAGCTCTCCCTCACCCCACCCTGCTCCTTATCCTGGACTCCCAGGGAGTGGCCGGTGATTCAGGCCCAGGGGCCTGGGAGAGAACATCTGGGCCTGGGTGGTGGTGGCGAGGGCTTGCCTGTCTCAGCTCTTTTGCCCGCCCCCCTCCCCCCCCCACTCACTCTGAGAAGCCCCTTCTCTTTATCCCTTTGGCTTTGAAAATGCTTGGGGAGGAGAACAAACCATCTGTGTTCCCAGGGTCAGGAGAAGGGGACGGGGTGAGAGAAGGGGACGGGGCCAGGAGAAGAAGGGGCCAGGGGACGGGGCGAGGAGAAGGGGACAGGAGAAGACGACAGGTGACAGGTGGAGGACTGTGGGGGAGGGTGGACCGCGGGCAGGTTGCTCTCACAGCGATGTGGGGAGGGGTGAGCTTGTTAAATGGACAAGGACTGTCCCGGGAGCAGCTTCCTGGCGGTCCTCTGTGGAAATCCTCACACGGGAAGGCGTGTGGCTTACAGCGCGGGACACGTAGTCACCTGGACTCGGATGGCTCTGGGCAAGTGTGTTTTGTCTGGTCACCATGGGTGGCCCCCAAATTAGGGACGCTTGCCTCACCTTTCTGAGAGGCTGCAGGGACACCCACCTCTGTGCTCCTGGGAGCACCCAGTGCAGGGTTAGCCTCCAGTCGGGACTGTCCTGCTCCTGCCGGAGGCTCCCCCGCCCTCCCCCACAGTCCTCCGCCTGTCACCTGTTGCCTTCTCCCCATCCCCTCCTCCTAACCCCGGGGACACAAGGCCTCCCCATGCCCATGTCCGGAGAGGGAGGCCGAGTCCTCAGCCTCACGGCACCTCCTGGGCTGCCTGTCCCTAGAAACCCCCCCCCCCCCCCCCCCCCCCCGAGGGTGCCTGAGGCCCTGGGCTGGGTCACTACCCCTCTCTTCAACTTCAGGCAGTAAGTGAGCCCCAGGGCATGGCTTCTTGGCCTTGGAAGGAAAGGAGGGGAGTAGACAGGGGCCCGGCTGTCACACTGGCCATTGCCTGTTGGGGGTGTTGGCCATGAGGGGCTCACGGGTAGAGTCCAGAGGGTCCCAGTCCTGGTGGGAAGGACCGAGGCACAGGACGAGTGACCAGCTACTGGGCGGGACTGGTGGCACAGGACTGTTGGGGAGGGGCATGGAAATGCAATGCTTGGCTCACATGCCTTGTCCTTGAAGGACCTTAAAGGTCATCTTAGTTCAGAGCTCTCCCTCAGGAAGGCATCCCTGCCCCCAGGTCACCCATACCAGGGTGTGGATAGCTCAGAAAGGCCTCCTGGGAGGGGGCACTCTCCTGGGACTTGGAAAAAGAAAAAGGCTGAGGTGTAGGGGGAGAATGAGAGACGATTTGGGTAGTGGCTTCAAGTCGAAAAGGCTGATCTTTGGAAGGAAGGGCAGGAGGAAAACCATGTCCTTAGCCACTGGTTTGTTGGCTCATCCCCACTTCCATCCTCCTCAGTGTCCTGACCTGTGGCCGGAAGCTCCTGGGCTTATGGCCAGCAACGCAGGAAAACTCCAGTGCCCGTTGGAGCACTCCGAACTTCCACCAGCCCGACAGCGTCATCCTGCAGGTGAGAGCCGGCCCCACCCACAGCACCGCACCAGAGCCAGCTCCAAGCTCTCCCTTGCGTTTGGGCGGTGATGGAGGAGAAAGTGCTGGACTTTGGGCACGGGATGGTGATGTGGCTGAGCAACTGGATGAATGTGGTTAGGCGCGGGGTGGGAGGGTGAGTTCTATGGAATCTGTGTTCCATCTCCTGGAGGTTAACGTTGATTTGAAGGAGCCTGAAGACAGGGTGAGACCCTCCCACCCACGCTCACTTCTTGGAGTCTCTTGTATTGAACCCTAAGTGTGGTAAAGCCTTAGCTGTCTCCTCTTGGGGCTGAGGGACGCCCTCCCGGCAGCAGTCACTGGGTGCTCTAGGGGCCCACAGACTCATGGGGACAGGAGGAGCTGGTCAGGACCCAGGTCTGGTTCCTAGTTCCCGGCTCCCCCTCTGTGGTCATGAGATACCAAAGTGGGCATGAACGAGACAGAATGGTAAGGAATGGAAGCTTCAGGAGGCGGGCGTTTTGTCTGTCTTATTTACTCCTCCATGCCCAGGGCATAGGGCAACGCCTGGCACATAGCAGGGTTCAGTAAACATTTGCTGAATGCGGGGACATAGAGCTCTATCGAGAACTGACTCACTCAGCTCCAGCATCCATTTAGGAGGACAATCATCTGGCCGCATAGAGCAGGGACCCAGGACCGCAGGACCCCAGGCTGGACCGTGGATCGGGCCCTCCGATGTGTCTGACTCTTGTTGGGCATCAGTGCCCTCCAGGGCCTCACGGAGGCTCCCAACCTCGGCTTCGAGGCTCCTAGTGGCTCATCCTGGGGACACTTCTGAGTTCGGGCCTGAGGCTGGCCCCTTGCCTAGATGCATCCCAGCCCAGCCTTTCCTCCCCTGCCCGTTTTTATTTCTCTCTTCATTTCCTTCTTTTATTTTGCTGGAAGTCACAGCTGAAAGGGACTCGAGAGAGCACCACGTTGAACGGGGTTATTTTATAAACAAAGACCCTGAGGGTGAGCGAGCGAGCGAGCGAGCGAGGGAGGGAGGGAGGCAGGACACCGGCGTGTGAGAGAGGAGCTGGAGACCCGAGGAGGCACCCCCTCTCACCTGCCCCTTCTCTCTCCTTACTTCTCTGCTGCCACCCCCCAGATCGACTTCCCCACCTCGGCCTTCGACATCAAGTTCACCAGCCCCTCTGGAGACAAGTTCAGCCCCTGCTATGAGTTTGGCAGCCTCCGGGAGGAAGACCAACGCGCGCTTAAAAACATCATGCAGAAGGAGTGCCTGTACTGGTGAGGCCCAGGGCACCCCCACGTGTGGCACAGGCCCCCCCAAGTCTGTCACGTCCTGTCTGCCCTCTCGCCTCCCAGCTCCATGTCCTTGTCCTGCTTTGGGAGTAGAGGTGGGATAGGGTGGGCATTACTACCTGGGCAGGAAGTGGTGGGGAGAGGGTTCTGCTGAGGGCAGCCCCAGGCCTTTTTGACTCTAGGCAAAGTGGAGCGGTCGGGGTCAGGGTCAGGGTCAGGAAGGTAGAAATGCCCATCCCCACGCTGGGAAGTTGGCCCGGACTCAGCTTGCCGTGAGGACCGGAGCTCTGCCCCACACTGCAGATAAGCTGTCTACTGCGTACTGTGACTGCCCCCCGGCCCCCGCCTCCTGTCCCTGCGATACCCACAGTCTGGCCCTGTCACTTTCCAAAAGGGATCAGGTGTCACGGCAAACTGGCAGCTCTCAGGGGGAAGCGGGTCCAAGCTGATCTCATCCTTGGGCCACTTCTCTCACCAGGATCAGAGAAGGGGGTGGAGGAATCAGGACCCGGAGGAGCTGGTGGGATGCCTGCCCTCTCTGTACCTCTCCGGCTCCTGCACTGCCCTGTGCATGTTGTGGGAGGGGAAACAGAGACCGGATCGTCTCTCTCCTTCCCCCCCCCACCCACCCCCCAAAAAATCCCTCCCCTCCCCCACTCCTCTGCTGGACCCCTGGCTTCATTAGTCCCTCAGCTCCCTTCTCCCATTAGACACCTGATCTCAGCAAGACCTAATTAGCTGTAGGTCCCAGAAAGCCTCCAGCTGGCCCCAGAAAGCCCCAGGATGCCTCTGAGCTGCCCAAACCTGCCATGTGAGGACCACCGCCCTCTGGCGGCTCTGCTTGAGAGTGGCACCCTACAGGGCATCCTTAGGAGGAGCACATTCCCTGCTGTTGGCCCTGCATTCAGCCTCCGGTCTGAGATGTCCAGAGTCAGCAGCCAAGAGGAGGTTTGAGCCCTGGTTCCCTTACACATTGCAGTCATCGAGGCATCTTTTAAAAATGCCAACGTCACTTCCCCAGGCATTCCGAGCGCATTGGTAAGGGCCGTGGCCCGGGCATGCGGGTTTTACCAAGCTCCTCGGTGACTGTCATGGGCCGCAGAGTCGGGGAAGCACAGAGTTTGAGAGTGTAGCATTCTGTTGACCAGCAACGGCCCTACCCTCAGCTGACTGTTCTCTCTCACCTCCCCCTGCTCCCCGCACCCCCAGGCTCGCTGATGCTGACAAGAAGCGCCTGTGGGAGAAGCGATATTATTGCCACTCGGAGGTGAGCTCACTTCCCCTGGTGCTGGCCAGCGCCCCCAGCTGGGAGTGGGCTTGCCTGCCTGACATCTATGCCCTCCTGAAGCAGTGGACCCACATGAACCACCAGGATGCCCTGGGGCTCCTCCATGCCACGTGAGTTGTAAACCCGCCGCCCCAGCAAAGCCAGGGCGTGGCACTGCCCCCGCTGCCCTGAGCCAGCCCTGGAGAAAGTGGCAAAGTGGGGCTGAAATTCAGCATTTCCCCATTCTCCTTTTCCGCTTTGTCTTTGCCTCATTTCCTCCCAGTGTTATGGTAAGAACATTTCTCAAACACATAACAAAAATGAACACGTTACAGTGCACATCCATCTACCCACCACCTGGATTCTAACCACTAGCCTTTATTCTATTTGCTATATTGTATGTATAGCCATTCATCCATCAGCCCATCTTAATTTTTATATTTTGATGTAAATTGCAGGCACCCTCCTCAATCCTTTAGCATGAATATCACTGACCAACTCAATGTTTGTTTCTTTCTTTTGAGGGAGAATTTACACGTAAGGGGCTGCCCCAGCCTCACGTGCACAGTTGCTGAGTTTGGTCAAGTGCACGCACCCTTGCAGCCCAGACCTTCGCATTTCGTTCCACTTTAACAGTCCCCTCTTCCCTCTCCCCTCTGAAGGGTTCTCTGGGGCCACAAGGTTCCCAGTCTCAGACCGCTGGACTGCCTCTCTCAGAGGGTATCCAGTATTCTTGGCTTCTTTCTCACCTTTTCGGAAATCACTCCCACCTGTCTTGCCTGCAGGACTTTTTGAGGCAATGGCTTTGCTCTGCTAAACTAATTCTGCCAAAGGGTACAGGCTCATATGAAATTCCATGACTGTCTGTCATTCACCTGGAAGATCCGCACTAACGGTTGGTACCAAGACACAGTAGTGCCCAGCTGGTGTGGCTCAGTGGTTGAGCATTGGCCTATGAACCAGGAGGTCACAGTTTGATTCCCGGTCAGGGCACATGCCAGGGTTGCAGGCTTGATTCCCAGTGTGGAGGCATGAGGCAGCCGATCAATGATTCTCTCTCATCATGGATGTTTCTACCTCTCCCTCCCTCTCCCTTCCTCTCTGAAACCAATGAAAATATATATTTTTTAAAAAGACACAGTAATGCTTTAACCCTCACGAGGGCTCTTTGATGATGGGGGTTTCTGGCACAGTGGAGTCAGGAAAAGGTCCCTGGGAGTGGGACTGAGGACTGTGTCCTGTTTTCTTTAAGTCATACCAGGAAGGAGCATGACATCCCTCCTGTTCATCCGGGACCTGAGTCCGGCTCTGACCGGGGGCAGGGCCATCCTTGAGGTTTCTATCCAGAGAAGGCGCTAAGGATTCTTTTAAGGGCTTTGGCGGAGTCGGGGGGACATTGCCTTATCTCTGCCCACACCTCTGAAGCTCAGGTGTGAGGGTGCTGGCCTGCTGCGGTGCCTCGGAGCCTGCGGCTTGTTGGTCAGGCGCTGGGCTCTGCTTCACAGCTTCCCGGACCAGGAGGTGCGGCGCATGGCGGTGCAGTGGATCGGCTCGCTGTCGGATGCCGAGCTGCTCGACTACCTGCCCCAGCTTGTGCAGGTGGGTGGAATGCCTGCCCTCCGGTTCTGGGGTCCCACCCCCGAGCCCCCATGTGGTCCGCATGCTGCCCCTCAGGACCAGGTGGAGATGGTGGTCGGTGTAGGGGACAGGCAGTCCCTGTAGCCTCATCCTCCCTCCTGAACAGGCCCTGAAGTACGAGTGCTACCTGGACAGCCCCTTGGTGCGCTTCCTCCTGAAACGGGCCGTGTCTGACCTGAGAGTGACTCACTACTTCTTCTGGTAAAACCGCCTGCAAAAGGGGCAGAGACGTGGGTCCTTTCCGCGGGATGTTCTGCTCCCAGGCGCAGGGTGGCAGCCGAGCCTGCTGGGTTCCTGCATGTTGCTGACTTACCACGGGGCTTTGGGCCCCTTACGCTCGGGGGGGTCTCGGTCCACTGCCGTGTAGCACATTGAGGACCTGCCCTGGCCCTCCTTCCACCCACACACGGCAAAAAGAAAGCAGAAGCAGCCTGGCCGGTGTGGCTCAATGGTTGATTGTTGACCCGTGAACCAGGAGGTCACGGTTTGATTCCTGATCAGGGCATATGCCCGGGTTGCAGGCTCAATCCCCAGTGTAGGGTGTACAGGAGGCAACCAATCAATGATTCTCTCTCCCTCTCCCTTCCTCTCTGAAATCAATAAAATATTTTTTAAAAATAGAAAGGAGAAATAGATGCTGAGGGACCACGAGCTCTACTTAAAGGCCGAGTGGACCTACACTGGGCTACGGTGACGCCTTTGTGTATACAGAGCTGTTTTCCCTCCCAAGCTTGGGGTGGGTTTTCCAGAACTGGAGTGGGGTCTGACTCCCCCCCACCCCTTCCCTTTGCCTGTGATCCCCTGAGTGGCCTGACCCCCATGCCTTTGCCTGCAGGTTGCTGAAGGACGGCCTCAAGGACTCCCAGTTCAGCATCCGTTACCAGTACCTGCTGGCGGCCTTGTTGTGCTGCTGCGGCAAGGGGCTGAGGGAGGAGTTTAACCGCCAGTGCTGGCTCGTCAACACCCTGGCCAAGCTGGCCCAGCAGGTCCGGGAGGCCACGCCATCTGCACGGCAGGTGAGTGGGGCGAGGCTGCTCCTACCATTTCCGGTCCGGGGCTTCTGCAGACAGTCGTGAACTCCTCGGGCATCCTAACCAGCAGCATGGCACCTGATCTCTGATTTAGGGGATGGAGGACGTGACTCTCCCTGAGGTACAGGCCACACACTGACAGTCACGAGCTGGACAAAGCCCATGCATATGTTTTGTTTGGCCTGCGAAGTGTCACAATTTTTATTGAATGTTTTGCCTTAAAGGCCACGCATAGGTGTGTAAGCTGTTCGCTGCACAAGAGCACCCAGGCAGAGGGGGCAGGTGAGGGCTGGGATCCAGTCAGACTTTGTTCACTGGGCTGCGAGCTACGGCTCAAGGCTGCTGCCACTCAGAGAGGGCACCTTTATCAGGGTGCACAAATGGGCTGTATTAGGCCAGCAGCGTGCCTGCTGCTAACATTAGAAAACGGAGAGATTATAAAGTCCAAATTGTTAGCTTTTCTTTATATATATATGTGTGTGTGTGTGTGTGTGTGTGTGTGTGTGTGTGTGTGTGTGTTTATTGATTTCAGAGAAGAAGGGAGATAGAGATAGAGAGAGAGAGTGAGAGAGAGAAATATCAATGCTGAGAGAGAATTATCTATCAGCTGCCTCCTGCATGCAACCTGGGTGCCCCAACCGGGAATTGAACCATGACCTCCTGATTCATAGGTCAATGCTCAACCACTGAGATAACACTGGCCGGGCCAAATTGTCAGCTTTTCTTGGCAACAGTCTGAGCAGCCTCTCCCCCTTGACCCGCAGCCTGGCCTCTCAGTGCACTGGGGCCTGCTGTGAGCTGCTCTGTCATGCAGCCGCTTCCCAGGCTGGGTATGGGAGGGTGGTCTTCCTTCTCCATGGTCTCCCGGAGGTTGTCCATGCTTCTCAGGGGGCTGTTTCATACCAGTTCCTGCTGGGTGCCTGCCCTGGGGAGAGGCTTGGTTCTGAGTGGAGCTTAGGGGCCCTCCCCTCACCCCTCCTCCTTTGCCTCCTCCTGTCCCTCTCAGGGGATCCTCCGCACGGGTCTGGAAGAGGTAAAACAGTTCTTTGCCCTCAATGGCTCCTGCCGCCTGCCCCTCAGCCCCAGTCTGCTGGTTAAGGGCATCGTGCCCAGGGTGAGTGACCAGTGGGTTTGGGGCTCTCGGAGTGGGGAGGGCTCAGTGGAGGTGAGGTCCTTGCAGACCTGGTCATTGAGAAACGTGAGGAAGAAAGGCATATTGGGGTCTCTCTCCCCAACCCTAATGCCTAGGGACTTTTGCCCGACAGCTGTGCCGGGTGGAGGATGGGGTGGGGCTAGATACGTGTCCTGTGATGTTGGGTTGAGGCCGGCTGGGGAAGCTGTCGTCTGTTATTGATGAATGTTCTCTGCTCCTGGCACTGCTCCGAGTGCTTCAGGCCGGTCATCGCATTTCATCCTCATGACTCTTATGAAGTCACTCCTGTTGGGAGCCCCATTTCACAGAGGGGTAAACTGAGGTGCAGAGGGAACACATGACTTTCCAGAAGTCACACAGCTAGGAAGTTGTGTGCAGAATGAACCAAAGGGATGAGAGATCAGGGGCTCAAGCTGAGCTCGGAACCAGCTGAATAGGTTTGGGCAGTCAGGAAGGAGGGGATGGGGATACCGAGGAAATCTGGAAGAAACCATGAGCAGGTGGATCGGCAGCAGCTGGACCCAAGTAGACAGGCCATTTTCCTTCCTGGGTGTGGACCACCCTGACCTCGTCCCTACCCTCTTTACCGTGGCAGGACTGTTCCTACTTCAACTCCAATGCAGTCCCCCTCAAGCTCTCCTTCCAGAATGTGGATCCGCTGGGGGAGAACATCAGAGTCATCTTCAAGGTGAGGACTTTCCCTCCGGCCTGGTGGGATGGAGGTGGGAGAGGGGAGCGGGGGAGGGAGCCCACAGGTGGCAGAAGCATCCCCAGGCCAGTTCTCTTTCTGCTACTCCATGCTATAATTTTATTTTACTTATTTAGTTATTTTTAAAATTGATCTTATTTATTTATTTTTTTAAATCTATTGTTGAAAGTATTACATAGGTCCTCCTTTTCCCCCCCATTAACTTCTTCCAGCCTGCTCCTGTCTGCCCGCCCCCCCATGCTGTAATCTATACTAATAAAAGGGTAATATGCTAATTAGGCTGGATAGACCTGATAGACCGGACATCTTCCCGATGTCCTCCTGGACAAAGCCACAGTGGCTGCGAGGGCCGAGGAGGAGGGCAGGCAGCTGCAGTGGCTACGAGGGCCAAGGAGGGCCGGCAGCCAGCAGTGGCAGCAGCAGCTGGTGATGGGGATGGTGCCTTTCCCTGATTGGTCTGGTCGCCTCCCGCAAAAGGAGGCCAGACTGCAGCTTAGGCTGTCAATAGGACATCCCCTGAGGGCTCCCAGACTGTGAGAGGGGGCAGTCTGGGCTGAGGGAACTCCCTCCAGTGCACCGGGCCTGTAGTATACATATATAATCTAATAATAGACAAATATGGTAATTGACTGTACCTTCGCTACACCTCCCATTGGCTAATCAGCGTGATATGCAAATTAACCACCAACAAAGATGGCGGCTAATTTGCATACTGCAGGCAGATCCCGCTGCACCGCCCAATTTGCATACTGCAGGCAGATCCTGCTGCGGCAGCAAGATCCCGAGCCGCTGCCCGCCCCAGCGTGAGATCCGGGCCTGCCATCTGCGACCAGGGGAGAGGGGGCAGGTACCGCGGGATCGGGCGTGCCATCTGCCACCAGGGGAGCAGGCCTAAGCCAGCAGGTGGTTATCTCCCGAGGGGTCCCAGACTGTGAGAGGGCACAGGTTGGGCTGAGGGACCCCCCACCCCCGCCAGTGCACAAATTATTGTGCACTGGGCTTCTAGTATATATATATATGTATAGGTATAGGTATAGGTATATGTATATGTAGGGATGGACAAAAGTAGGCTTACAGTTGTGAGTACATGAAACAGTTTATTCTTGTATTATTATTATTATTTTCTATCATTTTTCCATACAAACAACTATAAACCTACTTTTGCCCATATATATATAGATAGGTAGGTAGGTAGGTAGGTAGTTAGATAGGTAGATAGATAGAATGTTTGTGTGTAAGTTCTGAATCCAAGGTATAAACATTCAGGTTTTACGAAGGCTTGATGGTCAGGAGGGCTGCATGAAGGAGAGGACCTGACTTCAGTTCGATGGGAACGTGGGGTTGGGGAAGAGCCGGCACACCACATGCCCATCTCTGGTGGTTTGACGTGGTATAAGCCGAGTGGGCAGGTCAGAGGTGGAGACCGGGACAGGCTCCCTGTCACAGGAGCTGGATCCTCCTGGGAGACCTGGGAACCACGGGGGGCGGTGGAGGTGGTTCTGGTCATCACTCTCTCCCTCCCTCCAGTGTGGGGACGACCTTCGTCAGGACATGCTCACCCTGCAGATGATCCGCATCATGAACAAGATCTGGGTCCAGGAGGGGCTGGACATGCGCATGGTGATTTTCCGCTGCTTCTCCACCGGAAGGGGCAAAGGTCAGTTGGCAGTGGGCGGAGCTGTGAACAGGTGGAGGGTAGGGTGGGGGGTGCCCTTTGCTTACTGTCCTTTTTCCTATTCCCGACACCAACTGTGTGCTTCTCAGGAAACATGGAGAGGGCAAGATGATTTCATCAGACGCTGTGGGTGGCATAAAAAGAAGGCGGGGGATAGAGAGTTACAAAACAAACAGCAACCAAACGTACTCTATAGACTTCGGATCCTGACTCAACCAAACCAACTGTAAAAAGATATTTTTGAGACAAGTGGGGAAAATATGAACATGGATTGGGTTAGGCGAGATTAGATGAATGAGATTAAAGAATGATTGCTGATTTTTGGATGAGATAATGGCATGGTGGTTTTATCTTTGTTAGTCTTACTTTAAACATTTAAGATTGGCCCTAGCTGGTTTGGCTCAGTGGATAGAGCATTGTCCTGTAGACTGAAGGGTCCCAGGTTTGATTCTGGTCAAGGGCACATGCCTGAGTTGTGGGCTCGATCCCCAATAGGGGGCGTGCAGGAGGCAGCTGATCAATGATTCTCTCTCATCATTGATTCTCTCTCTCTCTCCCTCTCTCCCTCTCTCTCCCACTCCCTCTCCCTCTCTCTCTCTCCCTCTCTCTTCCTCTCTGGAATCAATAAAATAAAATAAAAATTTAAGAGTGAAATGACATGTCTGGGATTTGCTTTAAAATACTCTAGCCATGCCCCGACCAGTGTAGCTCAGTTGGTTGGGCAGCATCATCCCATTCACCCAAAGGTTACTGGTTTGATTCCAGGTTAGGGGTCAGGGCACATGCTGGGTTGTGGGCTGGATCCCCAGTTAGGGAGCGTGCAGGAGGCAGCTGATCAATGGTCCATTCTCACATAGATGTTTCTCTTTCTCTCACCCTCTTCCTTCCTTTCTCTAAAAATCAATGAAAATATTTTTTAAAAAATACTCCAGCCAGGGGGGTGGAAGCAGTAGTGTTGGATGAGTGAAATAGAATAAACAAGATTTGCAAAGTGTTGATAATTTTTTATAGATATTTTTAAAATATATTTTTTTATTGATTTTAGAGAGGAAGGCAAAGGGAAAGAGAAATAGAAACATCAATAATGAGAGAGAATCATTGATCAGCTGCTGAGCCTGCAACCCGAGCACGTTCCCTTGACCGGAATCGAACCCCTTCAGTCCACAGGCCGATGCTCTATCCACTGAGCCAAACTGGCTAGGGCTGTTGATGATTTTTGAAACTGGGTAGTGGTTCTGTGTGAGTGCATGATCCATTTCTTTATTCTTAAATATATTTGAAAATGTCCAGAGTAAAAATTAAAAACAAAAAGCAGCAGCCGCTGAGAATCGGAGAGACCAGAGTCACAAGGTGGAATGTGACCTGAGAAGGGGTCCTTTCTGCCGTGATCTGCTCCCTTATTGTCAGACTTGGTCCCAATGCCCTACCGTGTCACTTACGGAGAAGCAGCCGGCAAAACGCGTGTAGTTCTCCCCCGACAGGCCCTTCTCTCTGCCCTGGAGAGTGACCCAGTGCCTCCCCCACAGGGATGGTGGAGATGATCCCTAATGCCGAGACCCTGCGCAAGATCCAGGTGGAGCACGGGGTGACCGGCTCCTTCAAGGACCGGCCTCTGGCCGACTGGCTGCAGAAGCACAACCCTGGGGAGGTCGAGTACGAGAAGGTAGGACTGGGAGTGGCAGACGAGGCTGGGCTGGGGGGTGCCCGACTCTGGCACATGGTTCTCTGACCACGAGACCTGCACATGCTCAGAGAAGAGGGGAGGAAAGAAATACTCTTTCGGGGTTGACTGGTATATCCAGATGTCTAGGTGTGGGTCAGATGATGGGTAAGCTGACAGAAAACCTCTTGGTATTCAACTGGGAAACCATTGCGTTCCCATGGCAGATTTGATAGTGGAGGAGGGGGCCAACTTTTGAGAACCTGCCTGTATCTCTCCTACTCCTGGATCCTGTTCAGTTCTTCTGTGCCCTCCAAAGGGTTCAGTTCTTTGTAGAACAAGAGTTAGTTGGGCCTTCGTCAGTTTGCTCAGTGGATAGAGCGTCGGCCTGCGGACTGAAGGGTCCCAGGTTTGATTCCGATCAAGGGCATGTACCTTGGTTGCAGGCTCCTCCCCGGCCCCGGCCCTGGTTGGGGTGTGTGCAGGAGGCAACCAATAGATGTGTTTCTCTCACATTAATATTTCTCTCTGTCTTTCCCTCGCTCTTCCACTCTCTCTAAAAATCAAAGGAGCCCTAACCAGTTTGTCTCAGTGGATAGAGCGTCGGCCTGCGGACTGAAGGGTCCCAGGTTTGATTCCGATCAAGGGCATGTACCTTGGTTGTGGGCACACCCCCAGTAGGGGGTGGGCAGATGTTTCTCTCTCATTGATGTTTCTAACTCTCTATCCCTCTCCCTTCCTCTCTGTAAAAAATCAATAAAAAATATATTAAAAAAAATAAAAATTAAAGGAAGAATATCCTTGGGTGAGGATTAAAAGAAAGAGTTAGTTGGAAGAGACCTTAAAGATCATTTTAATCCAACTCATCCTTTCATAGATGTATAGATGTGAATTAAGATTCATTCAGTTGTTCCCAGGTTTGTGGCAAGGCTATGACTGGAAGCCAGGATTAACGTTAGGTCGGAGATGGAGATGAGGGCAAAGGGTGGCAGGGCCTTGGTGACTTGCTGTCAGGTCCATGGCTGGTGTACAGTTTCATGGCTCTAGTCTCTGGGTTAACTGAGTTTAGGGAAGGGAAGGGACCAAATCACAATGACTAAACTCATAAGGGACTGACTATAAGTCAGAAATGCTCATTTATATGGTTTAGCTTCCAAATACTAATGTACATTGATTGATGCATTTCATCCTTGAGGCAAAACCACATGGACAAATTCTAATCAGAATATTATTGAGCGAACATCTAAGTAGATGATCTTAAATGACCTTAAATGTTGACGTTCCTCAGGGTTTAATTCCTGACCTGCTATACTGTCTCCATTCTTCTTGTTAGCTCATTGCCTCTTCTTACTTTACCACCGTATGCTGATGCCTCCCAAAGCCCTTCCCTCTTCCCTCCCTTGAGCTGCACTCTGTGGCCACCTGCTTGCTGGACATCTCACTTGTATTTCACCCAAATCTCAAACTCAGTGTAGGCAAAACTCAGCTTTTTGTCTCTCCTCTCTTGAAACTGGCTTTTTGTGTGTTTCCTCTCAGTAAAGGGTATGACTATCTGTGCAGTCACCCAAGCCAGAGCCCTTGGGCTTTTTTTGTTTGATTGATTGTTTGTTTTTGTTAATCCTCACCCAAGGATATTTTTTCCATTGATTTCTAGAGAGGGAGGAAGGGAGAAAGAGAAGGGGATGAGGGGAGAGGGAGGGAGAGGGGCCAGGGATTGAACCTGCAACCCAGACCCTGAGGGAGGAAGGAGATTGAGCCCTGAGGGAATGGTGTGGCAGTGGGGCTGTGGGGGCTCAATGGGGAGGAGTCGCTGTGAGCTGGGAAGCTCTGGGAAAGCTCCCTGACGTCTGGCAGATACTTGTAGAGGGTGCAGGGCGGGCACACATTCTCTGCCTGGGAAGCTTTCTGCCCTTCCCAGCTGTGTACATCCTGGTTGGCTGTGATGATTGTTGCCCTCTGCTGATGAGCCTTTCTTGAATTCTTGGGAATTCTATAAACGTCACAAAGGGGATTTAGAAGGTGAATGGTGTCCAGTTGCTAATTCCGCATATTTTTACTTTCTGGGAAGACAGATAAGGGAACAGGTGTTGACCAGATAAAATAAGGTGGATCTAACCCCTTCCCCACCCCCTCCTCCCTTAAAATCAGAAATATCTCTAAGGCCCTTGACTAACTAGAGATGGCTGGTTTTCAAGTGTAAAACACACCCAGAACTGTTCCGCTGCCTCAGCTCTTCTTGGAGTGAAGACTTCAGTGCCATTAGCATTTAGCTGTCACTAAGAACACTGGCGGTGGGTGTCGTTTGGGGGGCAGGGAGAAGGATGGGAGGATTCTGAGCAGGTCAGGAAGGGAGCCTTGAGTTAAGATCGTCACAACTGGTTGGGGAAGTTGTACCCCTCAGTCTTCCTGTCTATTAAGTTCTCTTCAGTCTGGGCTGGTCAGGTTTGGGCTGCGGATGAGTTCATTGTCTTCCTAACCATGCTCCTTGGAGAAAGAAGGGTGCAGAGGAAGGTGACTTTCAGATAAAGTGGTGAAGACGTGCATAGAAACCTTCCGTCTTCTCATCTCATATATAAGACACGAGAGATGATTCTGGGTGTACCCATGTGTGTGTTGGTCTGTGATGAAGGCTCAACAGGCAGACTGTGAGGTGCTGTTGGGACTCATGGGAAAGAGGCCAGAGCTGGCGGATTCAGTCTTGCTGTGCCCCTGGATCCCTTCCAAGACAGCTTGATATCCTCTCCTCCCTCTCCCTCCCCTCCTCCCAGGCCGTGGAGAACTTCATCTATTCCTGTGCCGGCTGCTGCGTGGCCACGTACGTCTTGGGCATCTGTGACCGACACAATGACAACATCATGCTGAAGACGACTGGCCACATGTTCCACATAGATTTTGGCCGCTTCCTGGGCCACGCCCAGATGTTTGGCAACATCAAGAGGTAAGTGGTCCTAAGTGGTGTCCTGAAAACAGGGATGTGTGTGTACAAGGGCGGGGGTGGGGGGTCAGCAGAAATGGTTCCAAGCCGGGACATA
>NW_005371683.1:2647324-2652140 GCF_000412655.1 Myotis brandtii
ACTGAGCAGCTTTGGAGAAGAGAAGACTGAGAAAGAGGTCAGGTCCTTGCAGGGCCTTGCAGAAGGCGGGGACCAGCCGTTCTCTCCCTGTTGAGGACTGAGCAAAGGGAAATGAGACCAAACTGCAGCAAAGGGAACACAATTAGATATCCAGGAAGAAATCCTGCTAGCTCGCAGACAGGAAACCCATGAAGGATGTCTCAGGGACGTTTTAGGTAGAAAAAGAAAACAGACCAAGCCCCACCTACCCAGGTTTGCATAGGTGATGAGGGGTGAGGGGAGCCATCCCCACTGTAGCCCCCAAGGTGGGCTTCCTCCTCCATGTTGACCTTCTCCCTGTATGTTCTCCTTGGCCCAGGGACCGTGCCCCCTTTGTCTTCACCTCGGATATGGCGTATGTCATCAACGGGGGCGACAAGCCTTCCAGCCGCTTCCATGACTTTGTTGACCTTTGCTGCCAAGCCTACAACTTCATTCGAAAGCACACCCACCTCTTCCTCAACCTTCTGGGCCTGGTGAGGAGCTCCATCCCTTTCTGAACCCCTCCTTCTTATCCTCTGGCACTGTCCTTAAGACTACCCTGTCCTGCATCAAAGGATTCTTGGAGATCTACTTTTCTCAGCTCTAGATAAAGGCAGGGAGGACCCAGACTACCCAGGACAACAGTGTCTGTGCAGGTGTCTGACTACCTGCTCCAGCCCATCCAATCTTTTCTTTTTAACATATTTTTAAAAATTTATTGATTTGAGAAAGAGAGAGAGAGAAAAACATCGATTTGTTGTTCCATTTATGCATTCATTGGTTGCTTTTGTATGTGCCCTGACCACGGAGCAAACCTACAACCCTGGAGTATCAGGACAGCTTTCTAACCAACAGAGTTACCCAGCCAGGGCAGCCCATCCATTCTTGTGGCCCTCCAGCCACTATCCACAGCCTCTGTCCACCACCCTCTAGGACGCCCCTAGAAGGGTGAGAAGAAGAGCCTAGCTATGGAAAGTCTTGCTTTTTGGTCTGGAAGAAGCAAGACTTCCTGGTTGTTATAGGCACCCTCTCTCCTCCTTTACTCTCCTAGATGTTGTCCTGTGGGATCCCTGAGCTCTCAGACCTGGAGGACCTCAAGTATGTGTATGATGCCCTGAGGCCTCAGGACACAGAGGCCAATGCCACTACCTACTTTACTAGGTAATGCCCTGCATACAAAACGTGCTGCCCACACTGAGTAATTAACTTCCAGGCTGCCTGCTGGGGAGGAGCCGGGTGAGGGAGATGGGAAAGGCTTAGCTCAGGTGACAGAGCCTGGTGGACAGCGTGGGTGTGCTGTCCCAGCTTTGCCTCTGACTTAGGTAACTTACTTCACATCCCTCAGACTATTGCCCGTCTGCACTTTGGTGCTGACCTTTGTTTATAGAGGTATTAGAGGCCTGGTGCACGAATTCGTGCACCAATGGGGTCCCTCGGCCTGGCCTGTGGGATTGGGCCGAAACAGGCTCTCTGACATCCCCTGAGGGCTCCTGGATTGCAAGAGGGTGCAGGCCAGGCCAAGGGACCCCACCAGTGCATGATCAGGGCCGGGGAGGGACGACGCGGGAGGGCCAGCCCGGGAGGGACTGCAGGAGGGCTCAAGGGCATGTCCAGCCCATCTCACTCAGTCCCAATCGGCCAGACCCCAGCAGCAAGCTAACCTACCAGTTGGAGTGTCTGGCCTCTGGTGGTCAGTGCACATCATAGTGAGCAGATGAGTGTCTTTAGCATATCATTAGCATATTACGCTTTGATTGGTTGAACAGCCAACCAGACACTTAGCATATTAGGCTTTTATTATATAGGATTGCAATCTGCTCTTACTTGCACTCTCACCAGGTCTTGGTCAAAGAATTTGTTTATAGGGCAAGTATGAATTTTTAGCCCTCTGGATCCAAACTTCCTTCTCCCTTATCAAAACATGAATTTCATGGTTTCATTTTCCCATATTTGACAATGTTTTTAAGCACACTATATATGAAAGCAGGGAAGTATCTATGTACAAATGTCTACAGTTTTATCTGTGTAGATAATATTTCCATTTAATTATGCACTCTTTTTAAAAAAAATTTTTATATTGATTTCAGAGGGAAAGGGAGAGATAGAAACATAAATGATGAGAGAGAATCATTGATTGGCTGCCTCCTGCATGCCCCAGGGGGATCGAGCTCGAAATCCGGGCATATGCCCTGACTGGGAATCAGACCTTGACCTCCTAGTTCATAGGTCAATGCTCAACCACTGAGCCACACTGGCCAGGCTAATTATGCACTCTTTTTTTTGGAACTTTGCAAACTACAGTTTTTCTATTGGTGTAACACAGAACCTTTCCTTTTATTTGTTCCTTTCTTTTTAGAATCTTTCCTTTTGAGCTGAAATCTCTAGATTGAGCAGTGCTTGGTACTGAACCTTGAAATTCAGTTTGACAACAATATTTAGATATTTACATGGTGACCCCAGGTGGAATCCCTAATCCCTTCCTACCTTGGGTTAACTGTCTTTGGCTTAGGAGGACAGCAGGGGGAGATAAGACCACCAGGTTCGCATGAATAAATTGCAGGTAGTTAACTGTGTGTCAGCCATGTGCTCTATGAGGATATCACACAGGGAAAATGACTTGATGTGAGCGAAATGTTAGTCTCAGGTGTCAGGGGATGTTCCTTGAGCTAGCTCTGTCCAGGCAGTGGGGACGTGGGTCCGTGGTGACACCCTCTTCCCATCTTCTTACACCAACAGGTTGATTGAGTCCAGCTTGGGCAGCGTAGCCACAAAGCTCAATTTTTTCATCCATAACCTGGCTCAGATGAAGTTCACGGGCTCAGACGACCAGCTGACCCTTTCCTTTGCCCCCCGCACGCACACGCTTCAGCGCTCTGGCCGCCTCAGTGATGTCTTTCTCTGCCGCCAGGAGAAGGTCTTCCACCCCAACAAGACCTACGTAAGCGTCTTCTCCAGTCCGATCCTCTCTTGCTCCCCAGTGTCCCCAGCTGACCAGGTTCTGTTGCTTCACATCCACACCGTGGGCACTGGAGTCACCGAGCATCCCGGGCTGGGGGCAGTCACAGACCACGTCCCTCTCCCTTGCTCAAGTGCCCTGCCTGGAATCAGGGAGCTGGATTGGATGGTTTACTCCTTCTGAGTCAAGGGTCTTGGGAAACATGTGCAGGAAATATTTGCTTTCAAGTTCCTGCATATGTACCTAGGCATATCCTCTTCGTCTCCATTGGAGATACTTTTGCCTTCTCCCTTCTGGAAAGTGTCATCCCCCCAACACACACACACACACACACACACACCCCTCAGCTCCCTTACCTTCCCCCTTCCTTGGGTGCGGAGGGTGTGCAGGTGTTCTCTAAGACTTGAACCTTTGCAGATTTATGTGGTAAAGGTGATGCGAGAGAATTCTCATGAGGCCACTTACATCCAGCGGACGTTTGAGGAGTTCCAGGAGTTACACAATAAGCTGCGGCTGCTCTTCCCTTCTTCTCTCTTGCCCAGGTAGCTATCCCTTTTACTCTCAGCCAGAGGGACACTGGGGAGGGAGAAGGGATGGGGGATGGGAAGGACTGCAGGAGCTAGAAACTCTTGAGTCCACATCACCAGTAGGAACTTGGTAATGAGTTTGATAACAAGTGCTCCCCCTGCTGGCTGGCCAAGCTCTCCAGCCTTGAAAGTAAGCCGGGGTCCACCTCCTGGAAGGCGAGCAAACTGGGTCTAAAGGTAGGGGATTTACTAAATCTGAAGAGGTTTCAAATCTTTTTTTAACTTCTCACCTGAGGATATGTTTTTTTGTTTGGTTTTATTGATTTTAGAGACAGAGGGAGAGAGAGAGAGAAACATCAATTGGTTGCCTCCCATATGCACCCTGACCCAGGATCAAACCCGCAACCTGGGTATGTGCCCTGACTGGGAATTGAACCCACGACCCTTCGGGGTATGGAACAACATTCCAACCAACTGAGCCACACTGGTCAGGACAAGGATTCAAATCTTTTAAAGAGTAAAAGTATTTTTCAAATAAATAAATAAAAGCTGGTGTCAATGGAATATATGCCTCAAAAAGAAGGAAATTCTAGCACATGCACAGGGGTGGGGAACGTCCAGCCCGCAGGCCATATAGGCCCTCAAAATCGTTTGGTCTGGCCCTGCCGAGGCATGAGGGGTGAGTTAATTAAAAGTTTGACCAAATACAGCAGGCTAATTTTTAAGTTGATAATTTTGTATGGCCCTCGAATAATGTTATAAATATCCAAATGGCCCTTGGCAGAAAAAAGGTTCCCCACCCCTGTGCTACAATATGGATGGACCTTGAGGACATTATGCTAACTGAACACCAGTCACAGAAACACAAATACTATGTGACATTCCACTTACATTAAGTACTTAGTCAAATTCATGGAGACAAGAAATAGAATGGTGGTTTCCCAGGTCTGGTGGGGAGGGGGAGCATGGAGAGTTGTTTAATGGGTAGAATTTCAGTTTTGCAAGATGAAGAGTTCTGCAGAGAGATGGTAGTGATTGTTGCACTTGTGTGTGAATGTACTTCATGCCCCTGAACTTGATACTTGCAAATGGTTAAGATGGTACATTTTGTTAAGTGTATTTCACCACCAATTTTTTTTTAATGATTTTTACCTTGATGGGGTACACTGGGGGCTCCAAAGCCCCTGAGGCGCTTCTGGGGACCCATAGGGCTCTCCCCAACAGTGTGACTTTCTAGTCTGGGGTTCCTGACACTGTTCGGGTGTGCCCTGGGCACAGACATGGGGATCTGGAGTGGGTGGGGGTCGGGGTG
>NW_005371683.1:2652339-2656965 GCF_000412655.1 Myotis brandtii
GCTGAACGGCTACATCTGGCATTTGATCCGCGCCACCCCAGAGGTGGCCGAGGTGGGTGGCGTGGCCTCTGGGCCTGGCTGTGGGGTGTGGGGGAGGCTGCGGAAGGTGCGGAGCCCGAAGGCAATCAGGAGGACACTGGCTCCTCTGGTCTGCCCGGCTCTGCAGAGGCGGAGGGGCGAGGTGGCGGCTCATCCTCAGGGGTCAGGCACGGTAACCAAGGACATGATGCAGCCACGCACACAGTCAGATGCTCGCCCAGGAAGGAACGGGGTCCCGAGGAAAAGGAGTTTTTTGAGCAGGTGGCGTGTGTATCTGTTCCTGGGCCGCAGCTCTGTAGTTGACAGCCAGCAACCACTCCGAGATGATTTTATGAGGAGCGCCATTGGGCGCCAGCAAGCAAGGACCCACGGAGGTTGTTCCCAGAGCAGTGTGTCCTGCAACGAGGCATCCAACCCAAGAGCGTTAGGGGAAATCATGCATAAACATGAAGGCAGACGTCCTCCTTGCATGTGTCGGTGGGGGCATTCCAGGTTGTACATGCATCGCGTGTTCAAAAACAGCAGAGCATCTCTGCCCCCGGGTAGAGGAAAGTGCAGAGGAGGGCATGGGAGGGTCCTCAGCCTGCCCCAGCCTCTCAGCAGTTCACTTCCTGGTCCTGAGAAACATCCCAGGCTTGGTAACAGTTCTAGCAGTGAAACTTGCAGCAAATTACAAGGTAGCATTGCACAGACCTTATACATTTTAGAGTGGGTGCTGGCTAGGAAAGAATTCAGAGCAAGACCCAAACCGCAAGAGAACATTTAGTGGGTAAATTACAGGGGTAGAAAGAGTAATTCCTAGAAGAAATGGGCTTGGCAAACAAGCTCGAGAGCAGCGGTTCTCAACCTGTGGGTCGAGACCCCTTTGGAGGGGTCGAACGACCCTTTCACAGGGGTCGCCTAAGACCATCAGGAAACACATATATAATTACATATTGTTTTTGTGATTAATCACTATGCTTTAATTATGTTCCATTTGTAACAATGAAAATACATCCTGCATATCAGATATTTACATTACCATTCATAACAGTAGCAAAATTACAGTTATGAAGTAGCAACAAAAATAATTTTATGGTTGGGGGTCACCACAACATGAACTGTATTAAAGGGTCGCGGCATTAGGAAGGTTGAGAACCACTGCTCTAGACTGAAAGGAAGGGCCCTGGAGCTTGGGAGTGAGGAAGCTGATGGTAAGGTGCCCGAGGCCAGGAGGGGAAGGAGGAAAGGAAAGGCAGGGCGTGCTCTTGCTTGGAGTCTTATCCTAAGGGTTTTAAGGGTGGAGATTTTAGGGGAGGTCCCAGGGGAAAATCTCAATAGAATTTTCCGTGGTTTTCCAGGTGTGTCCTTTCAGGGTTGTGGTCTCCACTGATTGGCCGGCGCCAGGGCAGGGTCATTATCAAATGCAGCTGATCCTTACGTCAGCGTGGCTGGGTTTGCTGCTTTTCTGGGCCTGGAGCTGAAATACAACTGAGGCCTAGATGTTATCTCCAGGGAGGAAAGGCGAGGGAGTCCAAACCGCAGGGCCAGGGGCCAGCGCTATGCTAGTGGAGGAAAGGTCACCCTCAAGGAAGGTCTCACCCTACAATTGATTGTCCATTGTTAGGCACCTGGGGCTTTCCGTCCTGGTGACCTTCTGCAGCCTGCTCTGTATCGTCCTCTGTCTATCTACCACACCGTGACCCAAGCAGGAACTGCATGTTACACTTGGTGGTTATGCGTAATAAGTCTCTTTTAATCTGGGACAGTTCCTTTTCTTTTTTTTTTATTGGGCCCTTATCTTATTGAAGAGCCACTCCTGTTTTCTGATTCCATTCCAGTGTGATTTGGTATATACCTTCTTCCACCCTCTGCCCCGGGACGAGAAGGCTGCGGGCACCAGCCTGGCCCCCAAGTCCTCAGGTACAGTGCCTTCTCGGTGACATGTCCCTCTGCACCGTTCCCAAGGGTAACTTCTGCCCCACCTCTCCCCAGTTCTCTCTTCTTGCCTGGTCTCTGTTCCTTCGCTTACTGGCTAGAGAACCTGGCTTCCCACTCAGGCTCGGGGTCCTTTGCTCTTTGGGCAGCTCCCCAGGGACTGGATGTTCAGTGGGTGATCACACAAGTTGGACGGACCCATCCCAACCCAACTCATGTCCACAGAGGCCGCTTGGCAGTCCCCCAGGGATTTCAGAAACCCAACATGGAGATACCTGCCCGGAACGAGGTGGGGACATGGCTGGCCTCGTGACCTTTCTCTGTGTCCTTTGTCCCCACAGAGGGCTCTTGGGCCCAGCCGGTGGAGAAGGTGGGAGGGGAGGTGAAGCTGTCCATCTCCTACAAAAACAATAAACTCTTCATCATGGTGATGCATATTCGGGGCTTGGTAAGTGCCTGCGTCGTCCTCATTTGATGTTTTTATCTTTCTCCTGGTGCTTTTCTGATGGGTCAGGCCTGCTCTGCCCCTGTTTCATGAGGGTAACCCCAGGGTTGCTGGGTACTCGCCAAGGGGCCTGCTAGTGTGCTAGGCATAGAGTATGACCAAGCAATACTAGACACAGCATCTCACCATCTGTGGTATTTGGCAAGTGGCCTAAGTACTCTGAGCCTCATTAAAATGAAGATAATGTTAGTATTTACCTCAAAGCGTTGTTATTAAATGAGATAATGCATTAAATGAGATAATGCATCCAGAATGCTTAACATAATGCTCGGTATTATTATGGTAATTATGGTGATTATAATAAGAGAGAGGCCCAGGGGTGTTTTACTTGACTGTAGAGATAAGGCAGCCACATGACCACCTTGGAGCATAATAAAGGCAGTATATAATTACTAAAATTTTTGGTATGGCTCTGACTGGTTTGGCTAAGTGGATAGAGCGTCGGCCTGCGGACTGAACGGTCCCAGGTTCGATTCCAGTCAAGGGCATGTACCTTGGTTGTGGGCACATCCCCAGGAAGAGGTGTGCAGGAGGCAGCTGATCGATGTTTCTAACTCTCTATCTCTCTCCCTTCCTCTCTGTAGAAAATCAATAAAATATATATATATTTTTTTTGTTGGGGCATTGGTATGTGGCAGAAGGAACTTGAACTTGGGAATCAGACAAACCTGGGTTTCACTCTTACAACATCATTCATTCATTCATTCATTCATCCATACAACAAATGTTCATCTAGTGCTGACTGTGAATTAGGCTCTGCTACCCTAACCCTGGGTACAGGGTAAACAACAAAATCCTTACCCTAAGGGAATTTACATTCCAGTAGGAAGAGGCAGACAGACAAATATGTGGCAAGTGCTCTGGCGAGAAATACAGCAGAGAAATAACAGGGGTGAGTGAGCGTAGTGGCAGTTTTGCGTGGAGTGGTCAGGGAAGCCCTCATTGATGAGGCGGTATTTGAGCAAAGACGGAAGGAGGTGAGAAGAGGGCGTGCATATATATATCTGACAGGACTGTTTCAGACAGCGGGTCCAGTTAAATCCAAAAGCCAGGACCCTGCCTGAGGTGCATGGGGAACTGCAAGGGGGATGAAAAGGGTTGATGCGACTGGAGAGAGCACAGCTGACTAGAGGGCATAGCCAGGACTCTGGCTTTTACCTTGAGTGAGATGCAAACCTTGAGAGGGTTTTGAGCAGAGGCATGTAAACCAAAATTAATTTTAGAGAGTAATAAAGACTGAAAAAGCATTCATTTGAGCAAAAGGAGCTGTCACCAGGGAGACACAGGTTCAGTTAGCAATCTAACTTGTCTTCCATCAAGCCCTGACCGGTGTGACCCAGTTGGTTGGAGCATCATCCCATAACTAGGTTGTGGATTTGTACAGAGTACGTGAGAAGCCCATGCCAGCAAATGGCCTTTAGGCTCTTATTACTCATAAAATTTAGGTTGACCATGGGGACTCCATCTCAGCAGAAAAATTCCTTCTTGGGTTTCACATCAAATCAATCTTTCTTCTCAGCGTCCACAAACATAAGATCTAACTTAAGATTTAAAAGGATCAGGCTGAAAAAAAATCAAATAAAAGGATCAGACTGGGTGAATCAATAGTTGGTTGACCCCGAGCAAGGAACTTAATCTGACTCATTTCTCCACCTCTTAGGGGATTGCTTGGATCAAATAACAAAATAGACGAAGACACTGGGCTAGGCAGGGAGATATCTGGGGATATGATGGTTCATTCACAACAGACCAAGTATATGGCACACCCTGAGCATTTGTATAAAAAGCATAAACTGGATATAATAGGCAATCTGATTGATATTTTAGTAGAACACCTAACATGGTAGATTTTTTTAAAAAGATTTTTGATTGGTTTTCAGAGAGGAAGGGAGAGGGAGAGAAAGAAACATTGATGTGAGTGTGTAATGTTTCCCCCACGTCCTGCGTGGTTCAGGGTTCAGGATCTGGAAGAGGAGCCACACACAAATGAAAGAGAGGAGACAAGAGATAATTTGGAAATTGGGGGGCCAGGCGAGAGCCCATCCCAAAAGGATGGACTCCGCTTGTGCTCAGGCCTTCTCATCCTTTTATTGAGTTTGGGATACACCCATAGCCCTTAGGCAGGCAAGTTCCAGTAACAGGCAGACTATCTTTAAAAAAAAAAA
>NW_005371683.1:2657415-2659150 GCF_000412655.1 Myotis brandtii
ACCCTTTCACAGGGGTCGCCTAAGACCATCCTGCATATCAGATATTTACATTACGATTCATAACAGTAGCAACATTACAGTTATGAAGTAGCAACGAAAATAAAATAATTTTAATAATTTTATGGTTGGGTCACAACATGAGGAACTGTATTTAAAGGGCCAGAAGGTTGAGAACCACTTCATCTGGACTGAACAGTGGGTGCATAGCTCTGACCTTTGCCAGGGCTTCAAGGGTCACCAGCATCCCCGGCTCCTGGTCCACACCCCTCTGCTAGAGAAGACAATAGGCAGCTTCCCACAGTGAGAGTGAAACATAGGTTGGCTTCTGCAACCCAAGCACGTGCCCTGACCGGGAATCAAATCAGCAGCCCTTCCGTGTGCATGGGAGGACCAGTTGAGTCACACCAGTCAGGGCCTAGGGTAGATATTTTTATCAGAATGGAGCGAGCTGGGAAGCAGCCAAATAAATTACTATGCATTGCAAGAAGCCAGGTGTGGCAGCTGAGCGTCTGGATCAGGGCGTGCTCACAGTGCTGGTGATAAAGAGGCAGATGCAAGAATCTTCCTCTCTTTTTTTGTTTGTTTTTTTTGGTTTTCATTCTCTTTGTAGCAAGTGCTCCAGGACGGGAATGACCCTGACCCCTATGTGAAGATTTACCTCCTTCCTGACCCTCAGAAAACCACTAAGAAGAAAACCAAAGTGGCCCGGAAAACGTGCAACCCCACCTACAATGAAATGGTGTGTGGGGAAGGCGAGCGGGTGGGGCAGGGGCTTGTAAATGAAGTTGGGTTGGAAGGTGGCCACACCTGTCCCTTTAGGTATTGTCTGTGGCTGCGCCCCTGTTGCAGCTGGCAGGGTTGAGTAGTTGGGACATAGACCAGACGAGATGACCTGGAAAGCCAGGTTTCCTATCTTGCCCTCTACACGGAAAGTTCTCCAACCTTAAGGGTTGGGCTCCCAAAGCTGGGGTGTGACCTGGACCCTGTCCTGCGCAGGGGGTCAGGGTGGGGGGGAGTGGGGGGGTGCGGTGTGGGAGGAGCCTACTGATCCTTTGCTGATACTGAGCAGTAGCCCTGATGAAAACTCTGCTTGAACTCTGAGCGAAGAACAAAGTTCTCGAAAGCTTCCCTTGGGTTCGGTGTGGTGTGCCCTCTATTTTGTGGACTCTGGCTGGGGAGATGCAGTGGTGTCCGCCTCCATGGACCGAGTGACCGCAGACTCCAGCATCTCCCTCTGCCCCGTTCCCCCCTCACCGCGTCCCTCGTCCCCATCTCTGTGTGTGCAGCTGGTGTATGACGGGATCCCCAAGGGAGACCTGCAGCAGCGGGAGCTCCAGCTGAGTGTGCTGAGCGAGCAAGGATTCTGGGAGAACGTTCTCCTCGGCGAGGTGCACATCCGCCTGCGGGAGCTGGACCTGGCCCAGGAGAAAACCGGCTGGTTCGCACTGGGATCTCGGAGTCACGAGGCCTCATGAGCCCAGCAGGGCCCCGGGCTGGTGGTGGAGCCGCGGGAGAGGACTCCTCCGGTGTGACCGGTCCTTTCCTTGTGCAGAGGCAGGGCCCTTGGCGGGCCTCGCTGCCGTCCAGGGGAAGGGGCCTCTGTGGCGGGAGGTGGGGCGCTGCTGTCCACTCCGCTGCAGAATGAGTCTGAGTTGGTTGTGATGAGCAGTCCCGTGGAGGCTGTGAGGTTGCAGCAAAGTTTTAAGTTTACCTTGTGTCAAGGGAGCAAGGCCTG
>NW_005371683.1:2659209-2667630 GCF_000412655.1 Myotis brandtii
TAGCATTTTAGGGAGGCTGGGTGGATATCTTTATTTTTATTTTTAAAAAATGAAATAGTAACGTTGTCCTAACTGGACAGGAAGCCTTGTGAGAAGGGACTTGCATATGCCCCCCAAGTCGGAGAGAGGAAGCCCACTGGGACTTTTTGTATGACTAAGGTTCTGATTGGACTTCCCCCTAACTTGGTGTTCGTTCTTTTGTTTCTCTCTCTATAGGAATCGTTTGGGGTGGGGCCCAGTGGGTCCTCGGTTAGAGCCCCCGTCCCTAAGGGCAGCCAGGGAGGGGCAGGCAGGGCTGCGGGTGCCCGCTGAGGCCTGCACTGCCTGGCCTTTCAGGTTTTGCCTCCAGAGGAGAGCGATGATTGGAACCTGTGTGTGCACGGAAGGCCTTTCGTAGGGGTTCCGCCAAGGACCTGTGTTCAGGGACCCGTGCTCTTCTGGGGGAGTTTTTCCTCTGGTCTTCCCCTACTCGGCTAGGTCTTGCCCTGACTATGTATGTCTTCTACCCCTCCACTCTCGGCCCTTGTGGGAGCCATCAGGCCCCTGTGACTACGCTGGGGCCGCTTCCCCGAAGCTCTCTCCCTTCACTTTTCTCTGTGGGTGAAAGGCTGCCAGGGCCCTTGGTTTTGTCTCACCCGAGGGCATCTGCGCCCTGGGAAGGGGCCTCTGGGCTGCAGACCCCAGTGTGGCTGCCTGGAGGCCTTGCCCATAAGGCACCACTTCTTCATGCTGCTTCTCTCTCAAACTCCATTTCTGTCACAGTTTTTATAAGAATTTCCCTCATTCTGTGGGGCCATAAACCTATTTAGTCTGGAGCCAAAGGGATGCCCTATCTGAAGGAAAGGGGTGTGGGGGCCCCAGGAAAACTTTGTTTTTTCCAGTGTTTTTCTTTGCTCTCAGAGGCTACACTGGACGGCGATTGCTCCCCTGGAGCTGGGTGGGAGAGGTTGCCTCTCCTATCTCTCAATGCTCCTCATTTCCTACCGCTTGGATTTGAAATTCACTCTTGCGCTTTACTCTAAAGGGTTATCTTCCTTGAAAAAAAAAAAAGAGGGAGAGACTTTGAGGTTAATATGAATGTTTTAAACTGGAATTGGCTGGGCGTGCCTTGTGATTGGGGAACGGAATTCATGGGGGACACTTGGTGAACTGTCTGTCCCTCCTCAGCTTCCTCCCCAGCTCCAAGGATCAGAAATTCCCCGTTTTGGTGACTCATTCCGTAACTGGAGAAAGAAGCTCCATCCATTGAAGCCGTAGGGCAGCAGGAAGTTTAAACTTTTACATTAAAAAATGCCAAGGATCAAGCTGGCTGCTGTGGGGAGGGGCTAGGGAAGTGGGGAACAGGAGTGGACTTCTCCAGATGAATGGACCATAGATGCGTTACTGGCTTTTGGCCGGTAGCTCATTTTATTTTGACCTTCTATTCCCCGATTTAAAGAGGTCTGTGTATTGTACCCACTTTCCAGATGTCCTTGTATCTCCTACTTTCTCTGGATTTGTATTTTCTAATAAATGACACTTGAGGAAAGCAAAACTATCCTTTTCGTTATTGGTTGATGTTGAAATGTTCAGATGTAAACATCTGGTATACAGGAGGAAAATAATACCAACGTTTTACAAATGGTAACTTTTATACACGCTGGTGCACTGCACTGATGTTTTACATCGTCAGCAAAATGTAGCCTCACAACTTGATACAACAGGTGAGAATTATTTTCCCCATTTTACAGATAAAGAAATAGAAGCTTGTTGGGATTAAGGAATTTGCCTAAGGATCAAGCCAGTCAATCTTGGATCTGGAATTTGAATGCAAGCTTATTTGACTCCAAATCTTGTGCTGCTCCTCCTAGTCCATGTTAAATACAATCCTTGACATTAATATGATATGTTAGTTTTCAGAGGGTTTTAATACACGGGATGTCATTTCTCATTACAACTATCCTGGAAAGTAGATATGGCTCATTCATTCATCTGTCACCAGACATTTGCTGTGCTTACCAGTGCTGCCTAGTTCAGGTAGCAGGCCTCCATTCACAGGGCATACAGGCCTTGAGTTGCGCACGGGTCCTCCTGTACCAGGTACCAGGCGGAGGGCTACAAGGTAAATTGAGACAACCCTCTACATTTAAGAAGTTCACTGCCTGTGGTATTTCACCAACCCCATTTTAGGAGAGAGGAAACTGGACCTCTGAGTTGCTTTGCAATTGTTAAGTCGTAAGAGCAGAACAGTAGCTCAGAGTTTAACTCCCCCTGACCCCCCAGTGGGAGATGAAGTGATCTTTGTTCAAGCATCTTACCCAGAAGTTTTCAAAACTCTCCAGTGGGAGTCATATTTCGTGCTGGGAAATTTGTGAAGCTTCCAAGGGGTTTTCAGTGGTAAACAGGGGTTCTGAGGGGCGTTGAGGTGTCACTGTGTGCTGGACAAGCCCCAGTGGACCTTTTCAAAGCCAGAACTGGAATCTGGCACGAGTCCTAGTTAAAGGAAATTTCTTGGCCAAATGGGGTCGAAATCTGAACCACCCCGAGGGAGTGGAAACGAAAGAGTTGGGGAGTGGAGGACGGGGTTGCCTGGGGAGGAGAGAAAAGCATCCCAGGAGGCCGGGTTCTCTGAGTTCAAAGAGAAGTGGCAAAAAACAAAATAACCCAACAAAGACTCGTTCTGAAAGGTTAAAAGTGAGGCAGCGTTTTAAGCTACGAGGTCATTGTGGCAGCTGGGACTTGTGTGAGGTGGCCTTCTCGGGGTCAGGCGAGGCACCAGGCTTGGGCTACTCGGGTGACAAAGGTGTGGGTCCCGCTCTCAAGCTCTGTCCTGCTAGGGCGGCGGACAGGGGCACAAGTAATAGTGCAGTGTCTCAGGGACAACGTGGAAAAGGGAGAGGTCAGTCTGGAATTTTGTTTTTATTTATTAAATTGATTGGGGTGACACTGGTCAACATGAACATGTAGGTTTCAGATGTGGGTTTCTGTTACAAGATCTGTATATTGCACCGTGTACCCACCACCCAAAGTCATCTTCTCTTGTTACCATACATTAGGATCCCCTTGCCCCCTTCTAGAGTTTAGATATGGAAGCCATCAGCACTTCAGTGGCATTAGATGCCATGGAACTGGATGAGATCACCTAGATTAGAGAGGCTAGAAGAGACATGGGTGGACTGTGCCCTGATGCAGGCCATTTAGAGAAGGAGGAGGAGCCACTGAAATTGTAGGAAAACCAGGAGATGGGTGTCATGGGAGCCTAAAGGTAAGTATTGTCAACGTTCTAGGACTGCCCTAACAAAGTACCACAGACTGTGGCTGACGGGTGATCTTTGGCCTTCCTGGTTTGTAGGTGCATCACCCCAATCTCTGCCTTCGTGTTCAAATGGTGTTCTCCCTGTGTGTGCATGCCTGTTTATGTCCAACTTTTCCCTTTGTATAAGGGTATAGGCATACTGGATTAGGGCCAGCCCTAGTGACCTCATTTTAACTTGCGAAGACCTTATTTCCAAATAAAGGTCATATTCAAGGTACTGTAATTAGGGGATTAGGACCTCAACATCTTTTAGGGGAGTAAAACTCAACCCCTGACAGAATTATTTGGCAAAATGTTCTTGGTGAGCCCTAGCCGGTTTGGCTCAGTAGATAGAGCATCAGCCTGTAGACTGAAGAGTCCCCGGTTTGATTCCGGTCAAGGGCACAGGACCAGGTTGCGGGCTCGATCCCCAGTAGTGGGCAGGCAGGAGGCAGCCAATCAATGATTCTCATCATTGATGTTTCTATCTCTCTTCCCTCTCCCTTCCTCTCTGAAATCAATAAAAATATATTTTAAAGAAATGTTCTTGGTGACTTTGTTAAGATCTGTTTGAATGAGTGGAGGCAATGAAAGCCACATTGGAGTAGGTTAAAGAGAATAAGTGATGAGAAAACGGAGACCAGCAGCATGGATAACTCTTGAGAAATTTTGCTGTAGTGATACAAACACTTGGAGGGGCAAGTATCTCAAAACAGGAAGAGTTTTTTATTTTTTAAAATAGGTGATGTTAACCTGTGTTACTATGAGTGCTCTAGTAGCTTGGGAAATAAAAGTATATATTAGAGGAAAGAAAGAAGGATATGGGACGCCAGAATTCCATGAATAGATATGAAGGAATAGGATCCAGGAGGCTTCTTTGCTTGTAATAGGATTGGAGGCAGAGTGTGTGGGTCCAGATGCAGGTAGATTGGTGAATTGGGTGATGGAAAGGTGAGGTTATTTGTGTCCAATTGCATTTATTTTCCCAATGAAGTAAGAGGTGTGATTGTAAATTGACGGTGTGATTACGAGCATGCTGGAAATATGAATAAAGAAACGTGAAACAGTCTCAGTGTAGGAGCAACAAAGCTGCTATGGATATGGATATCTGTAGGAGTGCCTGGCATTGATGAAATTTGTGATCACAAATATGAAGTGTGTCAGTCAGCATAGCTGAGTGCTTTTCTCGGGCACTGGTTAGCTGCAAGGGTGTAGGCTTAGAATGAGTGCATGGTTGGGTTTAACTAAGGCTGGAACTTTGCCAGAAAAGAAGGTGGGAGTAGGAGAATGGTGAGAGAATGAAGGACCTTTGCCAGGGGGTGGTTTTAATGCTGGATCATGGAATTTATGCTCAGTAAGGAGGGAAGTGGTAATGACAATGATTTTGAAGTTTTGGGGGTTTATAAGTCACTGAATAGTAATGCCAGGGCAGTGAGTTAGAAAGATAGAAGGTGGTGTCCAGAGTGTGGAATGCCTGGAAAGAAGATTTTGGAGATGTTACTAACTCTGAAAAAATGAAGTCAAAAGCTATACACCCTTTACCTCAGGTGCAGCAAAATCTTTAAAAATCAACATATTAAAATAATAAGTAAATAAATACATAAACCTATTTAACTGAGGTTTAAATGATCTTCTGCTAAAGTGCCAGTCAGCTTGCCGGGCCAAGGACTTCTTGTCTCACCCGCACGCACACAGCCAAGGCGGCATGTTATCTCTGTGTCCAGAGCTGCCCTGCCTCTGCCTCTAGTTGATAGCAGGCTGGACGCGCCTGGTTCACACTTTATTTACCTGTCAAGACTGACAAGGCAGTCGTATATTCTTACAGCCTTTCCAATTCTTTCTGATTGCATTTTTTCCCCTTTAAAAAAAAATTATGTATCCAATGACTAGATGGGGAAGACCATTCAAGAAAGTTTTAAAGAAATTATTTTCAGGATTATGTAGTGTTAGTGATAAAGTTGAGAGTGGAATGCGAGATGCTTGGTCATAAGAAAGATGCTATTATTATTATTTTAAATATATTTTTACTGATTTCAGAGAGGAAGGAAGAGGGAGAGGAGATAGACACATCCATGATGAGAGAGAATCATTGATCGGCTGCCTCCTGCAAGCCCCCCACTGGGGATCGAGCCCACAGCCTGGGCATGTGCCCTTGACTGGAATCGAACCTGAGACCTTTCAGTTCACAGGCCGACGCTCTATCCACTGAGCCAAACCGGCTAGGAGAAAAATGCTATTATTTTAAAGCATTACTAGTCTTCTTCTTCAACATTTAATCCCTTATTTTTAGTTTCTTTTTACATTTTTTATTTATTGATTTTCTTTGAGAGGGAGAGGAAAGAAGAGAAAAAGAGAGAGGGTGAGAAAGAGAGAGAGAAACTGATTTGTTGTTCCAATTATTTATGCATTCATTAATTGGTTTTTGTATGTTTCCTGACCAGGGATCAAACTGGAAACTGTGGTATATAGGGATATCAGTTACTTATTACGTGCCATTCAACATGCTAGGTCAGTAGTTCCTAAACTTTTTGGTCTTAGGACCCCTTTACACTCTAAAATAATTGGGGACCCCAAGGAATTTTTGTTTATGTGCATTATATCTATTGATAGTTACTGTTTTCGAATTCAAAATGGAGGAATTGAAAAATATTTATTTAAAAAGAATATATCTATCCATTCCATGCTAACATAACATTTTTCATGAAAATATTATTTTTCAAAACAAAACAAGTTTAGCAAGAAGAGCGACAGTTTTACATTCCCCCGCCCCCAATATCTTTAATATCTGACTTAATAGAAGACAGCTGGAACCTCCTATCTGCTTTTGCGTTCAATCCATTGCCAGATCATATATCATATATCCCCTGGAACAAGCATGTCAAACTCACGGCCAGTGGGCCGCATGCCTCGTTTATTTGGCCCTTGTTAGCCTTTGAGTTTGACATGCTTGCCCTAGAACAGTGATGGCGAACCTATGACACGCGTGTCAGAGGTGACACGTGAACTCATTTTTTTGGTTGATTTTTCTTTGTTAAATGGCATTTAAATATATAAAATAAATATCAAAAATATAAGTCTTTGTTTTACTATGGTTGCAAATATCAAAAAATTTCTATATGTGACATGGCACTAGAGTTAAGTTAGGGTTTTTCAAAATGCTGACACGCCGAGCTCAAAA
Source organism: Myotis brandtii (assembly GCF_000412655.1). Taxonomy (NCBI): domain Eukaryota; kingdom Metazoa; phylum Chordata; class Mammalia; order Chiroptera; family Vespertilionidae; genus Myotis; species Myotis brandtii. The sequence goes on from NW_005371683.1 coordinate 2,665,662, forward strand.
GGTTCGCCATCACTGCCCTAGAAGATACATGTCCACTGCACACTCATGAGAATGAGAGTTAAAAGGAAAATAATAGCTTGGTATTATTATGAAAATATTATTGATCTTGAGAACCCTTTGAAAGCGTCTTAAAATGAGATCCCCAGGGGTGCCCAGACCATACTTTGGGAACCACTGTGCTAGGGTATTGGGACAAAGCCTTCACGGAACTGAGACAAGCAGGAGAGAAGAACATTGACAGGTTCGCAGTATCTAGTGTAGTGAACTGCGTGCTCTAAAAGAGTCTAGTATGGTTCTGACTGGGGAAGTTAGCAAGGATTTCAAGGAGCTGACATTTGAGTTGGACCTTGAAACATAAGTGGGCATAGAACGGGGGGCGGGGGGTGATTCTTGGCTGAGAAAGAGCAGGGGTAAAGGCATGAAGCAAGTCCAACATTCCTAGAACATTACATGCATGAAGGGAAGTTACTGGAGAGAAGCCTGGAAAAGTGTAGTAGGAGGCATCTGTACAGAGTCTTTATTCTGTAGGCAGTGGGAACCGGTTATTAGCTGATAAATAACCCATTAATTAGTGTTTGTCCCCCTACTCTATCTAGACTGGGCTCTGTAGTAAGAATTTCGTGTTCTCTCCAACCCACTGAAAGAGGAATTATTAGCCTTACTTTACAAAGGAAGAAACTGAGGCTTCTGAGTTGTTAATGTGCATATTTGGATTTCTCTTTTCTATTATTAAGCTGACTCCTAGTACTAACCCATCGTTTTGAAGTTCTGAGGATTGAAAATGAGATATTTCCAGAGATAATCTATAGTAATAAAAGCATAATATGCTAATTAGACTGGATGTCCTTCTGGATGAAGCCGGGGCTGCGAGGGAAGCCCGGGTCCCGGGTGCCAGAGGGAAGCCGGTGCCAGCAGCCAGGGAAGGAAGGCCTACTCTTGCACGAATTTTGTGCATCTGGCCTCTAGTGTATAATATAATAAGGGGTAATTGAGGACCTCTTAGTTTTCCAGAAAGAAGTAGCTGTTGGCGTCCCAATGAAGCATGGGGAGCTGCTGGCTTCTCCTGGCTTCTAAAAGCTTTCTGCTCTCCCAAGTGATCATAACTGCTACCCTCCCTCTGTAATAGATACTTGACTTTATGGGTGTCAATTAAAACGTTTTGGCAGGAATAAGGAAATGAACTAAGACCAAACTCACAAAAGAATAAAATTATGACAAAATATTTTTCAGACGACAATGTTCTCTGCTTTCTCCTTTGGCTGTTGTATCCTTAGTTCTGCGGGCTCAGGATATAAATATGATGTGAATGCTTGCCTGCTGGGAAGCATTAAAGAGAGAAACAGTTCTGAGGCTATGTTTCTTTCCTCTGTGACTTCAGTTTGCCCAGTTGAAAAGGGAAAGTCTACTAGGGATCTACTTGAGAAAAAAGAATTCACATTTTCGCGGGGGATGTAGGTAGGTTGGACGCTGAGAAACCTTAAATCTGGATTCCAGGCGAAGCTAACGAGTGATTTAGAAACACTAAAATTGAGGGGGCAGGAATGCATGCATGAAAATGATTCACTTTTCACTGGCAATTTTTCACTCGTGTTATTTACTGTAGGTCTTGACACTGTTCGTGTCTTAACACTGTTAGAGGTGTATTGATACAGCGTTGCCCAACTCTTATTAAACTCAGATCTCAGGTGATGATCTGTTTAGCACTGAACCCCGATCTATGCAAGCCTAGGTTACGTGTGCACACGTGTGCCTGCATTAGGCCCTTAAAAGGGCCCCGGGGAACTCGCGGGTTATTGGGAAACGCTCCCTGTCGCCCGAGGGCGGAGGAGGGGCGGTCTCCTAGGAGCCCGGGGAAGCGAGTGCGCACGCGCAGAGCCGGCAGGGCTGATGCAACCTCCGGCGAGCGGCGCGTCCGGGAGAGTGAAGAAGCCGACAGGGACCGGGCCTGGCCAATCAGCTGCCGCGGGAA
>NW_005371683.1:2668569-2674575 GCF_000412655.1 Myotis brandtii
TCTGCTGGAGCAGCAGCTGTGGCGCGTGGAGCTACTGCAGGGCAGCCTGGCCGCCCGGCTGTTATCTGGCCGGGACCTTGGCCTGGCGCCCTCGGGGCCTCCACACGTTCACCGCGTCAGCAGTTTCAGCGCCGTCTCCTATTTGCTGAGCCCCTCTTATCTGGACTGCCTTTCCCCGCTGGAGCGGAGCTGTCAGAACTTCATCGCCGGTGGCGAGCTCGTGGACTTGCAGCCGGTAACCGGCCCGGAGAGCAGCTGTCCGCCAGAGGACCGTTCTCCCCCGCGGCCACTGAAGGCGGAGGTCGCCTGCTCCTCCTGGCAGGGATGCTCGTCTCGCTCGAGGGAAGGCCTGCCCGAGATTCACCACGTTCGCATGAAACGGCTGGAATTCCTTCAGCAGCCTAGCAAGGGGCAGGCGTTACCCACGCCTGACCAAGATCATGGCTACCATAGCCTGGAGGAGGAACACAGCCTCCTCCGGATGGACCCGAAGCCCTGCGGAGGCGTTCCTCCTGCCGGAGCCAGTCCCGGAACCGCCCAGGAGCCCGCGAGAGAAAGACAAGAATTGACCAAAGAGGCTCCTCTTGCTGGGGAAAGGCAGGACCCAGTGGAAAGCTGTCTGTCTGGTGAGGCCCCTGTGGAAAGAGAGCCCGAGGAGGACCGCCTAAGTGTAGCTGACTTCTCAGACATAGACGATGACCTTCCCGTGTCTGCCAGGCCGGCCTGTAGCAACCGATTGATAGATTACATTTTGGGAGGTGCGGCCAGTGACCTGGAAGCAAGTTCTGACTCAGAAGGTGAGGATTGGGATGAGGACGCTGAGGATGACGGCTTTGACAGTGATGGCTCGCTCTCAGAATCAGACCTTGAGCAAGACTCTGAAGGGCTTCACCTTTGGAACTCTTTCCACAGTGTAGATCCTTATAATCCCCAAAACTTTACAGCAGCGATTCAGACTGCTGCCCGAACTGCTCCTGGAGACCCGTCTGACTCAGAGAAGGATCTGTCTGACAAGTCTGATCTGGAGGAGAATTCTCCCCAGACTGGAAGCCTCCTTCCTGAGTCTCCTGACCCTAATTCTGAGGAGGAAGATGACTGGGAATCTAGTGCAGATGAAGCAGAGAGCCTCAAACTGTGGAACTCTTTCTGTAAATCGGATGACCCCTACAACCTTTTAAATTTTAAGGCTCCTTTTCAAACAGCAGGGAAAAATTGGAAAGGCTGCCATGACTCAGAGAGGCCATCTGAGCCCATTGTGACCATCTCTGAGTGTCACACCTTACTTTCCTGTGAGGTGCAACTGTTAGGGAGCGGAGACAGTGAATGTCCAGACTTGGTAAGGGGTGGGGTTCTTTCTGGAGGACACAAGCATATCAAGAGAAAAAAGGTTTGTTTGTTTCTTTTAACTTGTTGGATGATACGTACAGACTGTTGTGATTTGGTTAAGTATAGCAGCATGACTTTCCTGGAGGGGTAGTAGTACAGTGCATATGCTTGACGAGTAGAATGTTGTTCCTGTCCAAATGGGAGATGCCAGTGTACAGATGTTAGCAGGAAAGTGCCATTTTCGTTGGCAACTCAGAGCTATAGCCCTACATGCTTCACCTTTACACTCTTTTTTAAGGAATTGAAAAGTTAAACCGTGTGTATACATGACTTAATTTCCCGAGATTGGGAAGGCCTAGTATAGCCACAGAATTTTCAAATGTTGTTAAATGTGGTATGTCATACTAAGTGTCTTCATTCCTTTCCATTCGAACCTGGAGGAATGATGGGACCAAGGAGCAAGTCAGATTAATTTTTTTGTTTTTGTTTTTTTACCATGAAAGGAAATAATTTTAGTATTAAAAATTGTGACATGTACATGACTTTAATTCTGTTTAAAAAAACACAGGAAGTAGTGTTGCCTTTAAGAATGCAATACTAGTTGTCATTAGCTCTACAGGTTAATAATTATGTAAAGCAATGATGGTCACTTATTTGGGTTACCTTAAGTAGTTGCTTCCTATTCCCAGTCTAATTGTAAAACTTTATGGAGCATTTTATCTTCCAGCTAAAGTTACTAATTGGAGAGAAAGCCTCTCCAAACACACAGGGTATCTTTTATTGTAGAGGAAAAGTTTCTTTCGTTACCTGTACCTTTATTTGGACAGAGAAAGGAGTGGATGGATTATTGACCTCACATTCTGCAGCATCTGGGAGTTTCCAGTGGAGAGTACCCTCACCCATTGGCTCTAAATGTCTAGTTTAATACTTTGAAACTATTTTGGGGGTAGAAAATATCGTTAAAATGTGATAATCTTATGTCTTACCTGTAGATGCAAAGTAAGTCATGTTAAAAAAAAATGGAAATTTTAGTTTACACTTCTGTATCATCATAATACAGCTTTTCTCTATCTTTTTAAGGGGCCCCTGACTCAATGACCTACTTAGTGAATTATGTAAGAAACAGCAGGGCAATGGAATGACCACTTGCCACCTGGAGACCTGTGTTCCTTACTTCTGAGTGGTTAGGGCCAAGAGATTTGGGAATACAGCCAAACCTGGGAAGTAACTTGACCTCTCATGGCTTTGAATAACTCATTTATCTTATGGGAATAATAATAATACTGTATGAGTTATTGCATGATTCAAACGAGATGAGTAAACAAAACTCGTAATTCATTGTCTTGCCTTTAAATGGTAGCTCTTATTGTTCAGGGATGTCAAGCCAGTTGCATGTCTCATTTTAGCCTGCTCATTGAGTAAAAATGGAATGAGTCAAGTAGGTTTGAGACTGTTGACCGAACTAGAAGCAACATTTATCAAAGATTATGCCTAAAATGTGGTTAAATTATTTGACAGCCTTTGCCTACTTGCCATTCTTTAGATATATGGGAATAATCGGTAGTGCCCAGTGCTTAAAATGAAGCTCTTACTTAGATCTAGGAGTTTAAAGTGCCTAACATGGTACAAATTGTGGAGCCAGACTCAGGGTTTGAATCCTATTTATACCACATAGAAGCTGTGTGATTTGAACAAGTCAGTTAACTTCTGTTTTGTCTGTTTCCTTATCTGTATAATAGTACCCTATAGGGTTGATGTGAGGATTAAATGAGATAAAAATTGTAGAGTGCTTTGAAAAAGAGCCTCGTATATGGTAAACACTATGTAAATGTTGCTATTATTTATCTTAGTGACAGTAAGTGACACTAGAATGCAATATCTGTAAGGGTTTACATACCATACCTACTAATTGTCCTCGGGGGCATTTATTGGCCTGATGTAAAGGGAATGAAAGTAGTAGGCCACAGTGGGGTTAGCTGATGAAACTGTTGAGCATACTTTAAAAGCAAGTACCTATTTACTTTTGGGGTTTGATATCTTTTTTTTTTTTTTTTTTTTAATTTTTTTTTTTTTTTCCTCTTTTTTTCCCCCTCATAACTCCCCTCCTCCCAGTTCCCGCCCCACCCTCCGCCCTCACTCCCCACCCACTGTCCTCATCCATAGGTGCACGATTTTTGTCCAGTTTCTTCCCGCATCTCCCATTCCCCTTTCCCCCCCAAGAATAGTCAGTCCATTCCCTTTCTATGTTGGGGTTTGATATCTTACAAAGAGACTTATTGGAAATTAAATAGGGATTAATGGGGACTGTGACTCATTACATGTGATCATGTGTATGACAATATGCACAATTTTATGTATATAGGGTGTCCCAAAAAATGTATACACACTTTGAATGATTATAAAGTCAGTGTTTGTTAACATACAGTTCATTTTCAAAATGTAAAAGAATCTACAGAAATGAATACTTTTTTTTTGGTCAATGCCTGTTTTCAAACTGATGACCGTTCTGGTCCAGGCACTACTGATAACGCGAAGCAATGGAATTGCAAACATCAAGAATCATTTTGTTCGGTATTTGTGTGCCTCAATTTGTCAGCTGTTGATGGTTTTGTACCGTAAGCTTTATCTTTTATGTATCCCCAAAAAATGTCTAGTGCATAAATTTTCTTTGTTCAGAGCTTAGTCTGGTTTCACCCATTATTTCAAATCAGTTGAACCTGAAAAGGAGTGAAATTAAGTGAGTTAGCAGCTGTTAAAGTGTGTATACATGTTTTTGGGACACCCTGTATATAGTGACAGCATGTTGAAGAGGAATACAAGAAGGATTTTTAACTTAGTTACAAAATCTCTTATAGTATCACTAGAGGTCTGTGCACTGGTGGAGTCCCTCGGCCTGGCCTGCACCCTCTCGCAATCCTGGACCCCTTGGGGGATGTCAGACTGATGGTTTTGGCCTGATCCCTGCAGGCCAGGCTTAGGGACCCCACCGGTGCATGGGTGCACCAGGCCTCTAGTATGCATGTAAGATATTTGGTTCATCTCTTCCCGTCCTCCCCCCTCCCCCCTTCCCGCTGAGATTCATCAGTCTGTTCCATGTTTCCATGCCTTTGCGTTGAGCGTCTTCCCCCTGGTGGTCAGTGCACGTCATAGCTAACAGTCAACTGGTCGCTTAGGCATTTATAGATACAGATAACCTTAAAGAGATGTTAATTTTGTTACACTTTGCTAATTAAGTAAATTCCTGTTCTGTACTCTGATTACAAAAGTAATATTAAGAATAACACCACATGTCATGATTAAAAAATTGGAAAGCACTGACAAGTAAAACTTCTTTTAAAAAGGAAGAATAGAAATAAGTAAAGATTTTGTTTAAGCTTTTGTGTTAAAATAATAGCCTTGACTTCCAGGTATATATTTCTGAAATCTTTTGTTTGAAGACATTTATCATTTTCGAAGAAGGGTTTCACAGAACTGAATATCACTAAGGATTTAATAAGTAAAGATTAATAGCATCAGGAATATCGCAATTCCCCATCTGGATTCATTTTATTAACACCAAAAACCACAAGGGGATAGGGTAGATGACAAGGTGCCCATTGGTTTGTTGTTGTTTTTAATATATTTTTATTGATTTCTGTGATGAGAGATAATTAGCTGCCCCATGCACGCCCCCTACTGGGGATTGAGCCTGCAACCTGGACATGTGCCTTTGATCGGAATCGAACCTGGGACTCTTTAGTCCACAGGCCTACGCTCTATCTACTGAGCCAAACCAGCTAGGGCTGCCCATTGTTTTTTACTCAGATGCCATCTAGTCAGAACCCTTTTTTTTTTCACTTCCTTTTATAGTTGAGACCAAATATTCTTGTAAGATATTTGATATTCTTAAAGAGTTAGTAGCATAAAAGGTTAATTACCTCATTGATGATTATAAGATCCTAGAGAGTGATTAAAGTTAGTTTTTGTCTTCATAGGTAACCTTCCTTGAAGAAGTTACTGAGTATTATATAAGTGGTGATGAGGATCGCAAAGGACCATGGGAAGAATTTGCACGGGATGGATGCAGGTTCCAGAAACGAATTCAAGAAACAGAAGACGCTATTGGATATTGCTTGACATTTGAGCACAGAGAAAGAATGTTTCAGAGATTCCAGGAAGCATGCTTCAAGGGACTTGATGCTTTCTAGCCATGTTCAGATGACGTAATAGCCTCCAGCCCTAGCATACACTAAGTAACTCTTACTTCAGAGGTTTCTTTTAAGACAAAAATTGGCAGCTGTCCTTGGACCATTTTTTTAAGAGGATATGTAACTTGGATCCAGCAATCTTGTTTAATATTGTTTTGCAACATATCCCACTCAGAAATGTCCAGGTTGGAAGCCAAGCCCTGATAATGAAGGATGAGATGTGTGATTTCTAATCTTACCTTGTTTCTTTAGTCAGATGTGTTTTTGGATGGTGTTTGCTTCTTGAGGTGAAAAAGGAACCTCTTAAGGTGTAACTCTGCACTTTCAAAACTTATTTTCTTGGGAAACAATGTAGGGTTCAAAGCCCATTTTGTATTTTAATTTAAATTACGTGTACCTGTCTAAAAACTGGGCTCTTTTTACTTTTTCCCTCCAACATTCTTTTTTTTTCCCAATTTATCTTTATTGTTGAAAGTATTACAGTTGTCCTTTC
>NW_005371683.1:2674924-2678118 GCF_000412655.1 Myotis brandtii
CGCCCCAGTTTATTTTTCCCCCCCATTGATTTCAGAAAGAGGAAGGTGGGGGCAGCGAGAGCGAGAGCGAAACATAGATAAATTGCCTCCCATACTCGCCCCAACCTGGATTAGGGATGTGCCCTAACTGGGAATCGAACCCAACACCTTTTGGGACGACACTCCAACCAACTGAGCCACACCGGCCAGGGCTTTTCCCTCCAACATTCTGAAATTAATGGGCTTTTATGTTTTCTCTGTATTATCTTATTTCAGTGACTTGGCCTTTCTACCTTAAGGCTAAGAAAATAATCTTGTGTATGCTACCAATTTAAGGTACATTATTTTGTGTCACTTTTTTTTTCTTTGTAAGAAAATGGGTAGGTTTTCATTTCTAGGTTAATTATTACTAAGATATTTCCAAGGATTGCCACAAAATCAACATGTGTGTACTCTGTTACTTTAGGAAAGCTACATCTTTCTGCCAAATTTTAACATCTAATATATTTAATTTCCCTGTAAACTGTTTTGGAGAGGGTCCTGTATATGTTATTGTAGTTTCTAGGTAAATGGTTCTTTGTATCTTTTAACATGGAAATAGTTGTAAAAGAGATCAGAAAGTAATAATTACATTATAGGTATTTATATTTTTTAAAATTAAAAGCTTAGAATTCTCCTAGGAAGAAGATAAGAAACATCAGAGCAATATGGTTTTGTTGTATATGCTCTCAACAGAAAGCAGTGTTATTATTGTCAGGCCTCGGCACTGTGTCACTTTTAAAATCTGTCAGGGTGACACTGTAAACTTGGGAATGGGCAGTTTGGAATTTTCCAGTTTGAAATGTAAAATAGAGACTTCAGTCCGTATCCAAGTTTATTGTGTTCTGTTTTAATAAGAAGAGAAGGAATAATGAGAGAAGCAGGGGCTATACGTTCAGGAAAGGAAAGAACTATAGATTTAACAACCAGGAAGTCTTCATATCTCTAGCCCAAAATTTGCTTTTGAATCCAAGTTTTTGCAGTGACTGGTTGTGCTTGGTTAATTTAGGTAGCTCCACCTGGTGTGCACCTGTTAGGTTGAGGGAGTGCTAACCAACTCCCTAACGGTCAGTTGTTACTCCACGTGCCTCTCGTCATGGAAAACGTGAGTAGAATAGATGACCTCTTAATTTTGAACTAGTGTCATTGTAGGGATGATGTTTCATTAGAAGTGCTTGCAGGGTTACTACCTCAGTTAATAATCTACTTGGTCATTATTTTATTTCTATCTGGTTTGCTCCAAGAACTGCCTCTAGCGTTCATATATATATATATTCACATAAACACATGGGGAGTGCAGCAACATAAGGTCAGATTCTTGTCAAGGTGTTTTGTGCTCCCCCGCGTTAGGTAATCAGGGAATGTGAAGCACCATGAAAGTAGGTTGGTTCCAGGCACCAGCTGTGTCAGGTGGAAAGAAGGCATTATTTGCCCTGAAAAAAGCTTGTTGAAAATGCATATGCATTCTTTAAAACCGGAGTGAAGTATACTACCTTATGTCAGAGATTTAGGTTGTGTTTTGTGCTTCTGAAGTCTAGCGCCTCTGCCGATACGGAAAGAAGGCTATTTTACATGAGCTGGATTGCGGGAAATTGTTCTCTTGGAATTCCAACCTCAACCTCACTACCAAATGAGTAACAGCGTGGTTAACAATTCTCCCTTTTACTTCCCTCCTTTAAAAGAAGTGATCAGAGGGTGGTGAGAAGGACAGAAGGGATCATGTTTAAGTTGGATTGAAGGAGAAAAACAATTCTTGTTAGTTTCATTCCAATCCTAGTTGTTGAAACAAAGTTAGACCACCATCTTAAAACAAAAATCCTTGGAAATTCTAATCGAACATTGCATTTAAAGTCTTGCAATGGTGCTTTATGTATCAATGTAGCATGTGAAAGGCTTCGTACAGACAGGTAAAATTTCCCTTTTTGAGTGTAATAACAGCACCTCTTCATCATTAACTTGAAATCGAAACTATCAGATTTTATTTTTTTATAATTTAAGGAAGGTGAATTTAGGGGGCTAGAAGGCGTCTGAATTGGCTTCTACTGATCCAATGAGTAAAATGTAACCATTTTGTTGGGATTTTATAGTAAAATTCTATTTGTGTATATAATTTAATCTGTACATTGTAATAAATACATTTGCAATTATTAAATTTTATGTGATATTTTGGTTCAACTTTATATTTTATGTTTTATAGTACTTCACATTGGCTTTGGAATTACTGAGCAGGATTTTCAGGTTTAAATTGGATATTTTTGTAGAAGCTTAGAGTGTCTGGACAAATTTCTGTGGTTTAAAATGGCTGTGATATGTAAACTGCACCTCAGTTCATTGAAGGACAGGAATGATAATGGGGTAAATATACTAGTAACTGGAAACCACGTTGTAGTAGTAGAAAGAAGAATTTGGTTCTTTGAGTATGAAAGGCCCCACTTAGAGACTGGGGATTAGAATCCAAAATTGGCTCCAACCATCTGCTTCTGTGCAAAGAAAACAGTAAAAAGAAGCAGTAAAATTCATATGCTGGGCTTAGCACAGTGTTTCTCCTAAGCAGGGAAATCTGTTTTTCTATTTTGTGCATTATTGAACCATGGTTTTGTAAATCATGATATTCTCCCATGTATGATATTGAATGAGATAGTAACATCAGAAAAACAAAACAAAATGTTCTACCCTGAAAAAAAGATAAACATTTGGGTTACAGCAAGCCTCTTAATGGGTTAAGGCATATGGATCTTAGTTAATGAAGAAAATTATTAAAGGTATATTTCTGAACTGGAAGGAAAGAAACTAATATTTAGTTGCAGATAATTAGTACTTAGCACCAATTGAATTGCTAGTTCTTTTTATTACCGTCTTGGGGATTTAAGCATTTTTGTCTCTTTCCAGGGAAATATATGAAAATGGCCATATTCACATCAAGCCAGATTTATTGCTATGACTATCCTGATATCCTATAGAAATTGTGCTGTGGGTTTTTCTACTTTAACAGAAGATTTAATTGTTGACCCAAGAAATTTCGATAGTTACACATAGAATTTAGTGGTCTCATTTAGAGACTTCTTTGGGTCCTCTATGTAGCTTTTAAAAATAATGGAAATAATTTTTTCTCAAAGAAATTGTATCATTTATGAAAGTACCTAATATAGAGATAATATAAAGGCATTCTTCTTTTT
>NW_005371683.1:2678650-2679960 GCF_000412655.1 Myotis brandtii
CTGGGCATATGCCCCTGACCAGGATCAAACCTTGACCTCTTAGTTCATAGGTTGACGCCCAACCACTGAGCCATGCAGGCCAAGCTGATATTTCTTCACTTAACTGATTATGACACAAATGTCAGCTATTTGGAATTCTTCTACATCAGAAATTAGGATTCTTTACTTATGGACTTGGTTGAATGCTCTGTAATAAATACAAAACAGCTTTTTTCTCCTTGGATTTGCTCCAGCAAGACTACGTGTGTGTGGGTCAGTTATGACTTCAAAATACAGAGGCAGCATGATATCAAAATCTGTAACAATAGGTGTAATAAATAGAATAAATAGATCTCTCTTAATCCTGCTTACTTTGAGGATTTATCAAGCAAGCTTTCAGTTAATACGTTTTAGTGACAGGTTAAACATAGGGAATTTAAAGAGAAATCATATGTGGAAAGAGAACACAAGGTGGGGTATGTATTACTATGTAACTTGTGTTACATCAGTGTTTTACCATTGGCAGACTTCCTTACCTCAGCAGGGAAGGAGGGGAAGCAGTTTACGGAAAGTGGGTGGCTGGACCCATTGGGAGGGTACCCTAGAGATACAATGAGAACAGAAGGTCTAGAAAGCTGAACTATAAGGGAAGAGGTTTTGGAACTGCTTTCCAGGTTTTGTTCTTTTATTCTTCCCTTGAACTCAGTACTATCCTTTTAAAACATACATATATTTGTTTTATTGATTTCAGAGAGGAAAGAAGAGAGAGAAATATCAATGAGAGAGAATCATTGATCAGCTGCCTCCTGCAAGCCCCACACTGGGGGTTGAGCCCACAACCTGGGCACGTGCCCAGATCAGGAATGGAACCGTGATCTCTGGGTTCGTAGGTCAACCCTTAACCACTGAGCCATGCCAGCTGGGCTGTACTATCCTTTTCTTAGTTTCCTCCTGCCTTTGCTGATTTTTTTTTTGTCACTACTGTTTTATAGAGTCTCACCTAGGAGAGGATGAGGACCTTCATAAGAGAAGCACAGCACAATTGCACGGTGTGTGTTCATTAGAGATACCCTCCATCAAGAAGAAAGGACCTTGGAGCTCTCTTCAGAGCTTAATTGCACATTCCCCGACCAGAACATCAGGTTAATATATACACTGAGACTGGAGCAACTTTCAGAAATATTCCAAAGATGTTCAGGGTCAAAGTAAGGATTATGCTTCTTTGAGTTAAGCCTGCTTTTTTTTAAAAATACATTTTATTGATTTTCTACAGAGAGGAAACAGAGAGGAAGGTAGAGGGATAGAGAGTTGGAAGCATCGATGAGAGAGAA
>NW_005371684.1:0-1694 GCF_000412655.1 Myotis brandtii
ATGCACAAATATACAGTAAATTAACTGGGCTTCAAAACAGGAATTCATGAAGTCAGTCTGAAAAAACAGCTTCCAAGCAATCAATTAAAAATTACTCATTTGGAAGGAATCTCAATTAAAGATTAAAAGACTTAAGAAACATCAACCAATTACAACTGATGGACATTATTTTGATCCTGACTTAAGCAAACTATCTTTAAGTATATGCAATTTTGAAAACCAAACATTGATTAGATAGTTGATGACATTAAGAAAGTGAGTTTGCAGTATGATAATGATAATATGGTTACATTTTTTAAAAGCCTTTCTCTGTTAGAGATACACACCAAAAGATTTATGGATGAAGTGATACGATGTCTAAGATTTTCTTTAAAACAATTGGGAGTGAGTGAAGATAGTGATCAAGCAAGACTGGTCAGTTGGTGGTTGTTGATGCTGAGTGATAGATACATGGAAATATAGTTTTTGAATGTTTGAAATTTAAGAGAGTTCTTATCAGATAGAGATATATAATGAAATATTGTAGATGAATATAATGTTAGGGATATGCTTCAATGTGGCACATGACTTTAAGTTAACTGCTGAGTCGAAAATGGATGATGGGATTCCCAAATGGACAAAAAAAGACCAATTTGTAGGTTATTGCAGTAATGCAATTAAGAACTGATGATGTTTAGGACAAGAGTGATAGCAGTAGAGAAAAAGAGAAGTTGCTGTGGACAGAGGATAAAACAGATGGAGCTAGAGTCAGTACCAACAGCAATACAGTGTGGGCAATTTCCGGCTTGAGCAACTGGATTCACAGAGGTCCCTTCAGAGAACCATGTGAAAGAACGAGAAAACAACAGTGCATGCTAAGACCTGCTAAATTTGAGCAGTTTATAAAGCATCCAAGTAGGCAGTTGGATAAGGAATTGTGTAGCTCAACTACAGATACATCTGTAGTTGTCAACAACACTCAGTTGGTGTTGAAAATAATGGAAGAATATCACCTAGAGATTGTGTAGCCATGTAAAAAGATAGACTGAACTGTGAGAAATATCAAAACTCAGAAAATGGATGGAAAGGAATGGGTAAAGGGAGATGGCTGGTGAGACACGGAGGCATACTGGGAGAATGCAGAGTCCTAGAAGGCAACAGGAAAGAGTATTTCAAGGCAGGAAGGAGGGAGTGGGCAGCTGTGGAAACACTTCTAGGAGCTCTTATAACATGGAAACTGAGCAGTGTATGGCAACATGAAAGTCAGTCACATGGTCCGGGGCAGGTCCAGCAAAGTGGCAGGAACATGAATAAGTCTGCGTGATGGACAAACAGGTGAGTTAGTAGGGACTGACAAACACAGTGACACTAAAAGAAACTCACATGGCAGCATGAACAGATCAGAAATAGGCAGGTATATGGAGAGGTCAGAGCTCTGTGACAGCAGGCAAGAGGCCAGGGCAGCCACACTCACCCTCCATGCTCGCCAGCATGGGCCACACACGAATCTAGCCGGAAACTCCAGGCACAGACAGGGTCTTGGGCCAGGATGCACTCTGAGCAGCTCTGGAGACGTCCACAGTTGGTTGTGTTCACTTGTGTTACCTCAGTATGGGAGCCAAGCAGGAGCCAGCTCTAGAGAAAGTGAGTAAAAAAGAGGAGTATGCTGCATCTCCCAGACTTCGTGGTCACAAGCTAGCTCAGATGTCTCCCCA
>NW_005371684.1:2066-3686 GCF_000412655.1 Myotis brandtii
CCCAGGTAGAGCACATCATACTCTTTCCCTGAGAGGCTGGCCACCCTGTGGGCCACAACTCTGAGATAGACTGTATCTGTAGTGACCAGCAGGGAGTGGCCATCAGCTGGAAGCACTGGCCTGTACATGAGGGGGTGATCCCGGATGAAGGTGAGCACACGGTCAGGCAGGAAGAGTGATGAGTTAAACTGCTGGAATTTCGGGTTATTAGCGATGCACTAGGGAAAACACAGGATAGGTGACAATGTTTCCCAGGGGCCCGGAAGTATCCACGATGCTTACTTGGGCTCTTGCTCTAATGAGGCGATTCTGGCATGGGGTGAAGAGCTGCCACACACCCCTTACCTCTCCAGGTCTGGGCTGGGGTACCTCACTCTCCATGACAGGCTGTCCCCTGTTGCAGACATCTTTCAGCTCCCTGAAGGGACCATTCAGCACTGTCCGAATGTCTTGTGGTCGGAAGGCACAGACAGCCGAGATGGAAGCCTCCTCCCTGGAAGAGACATAGGTTGGAGACAGATATCGGAAGAGCACTAGGGAACAAGGCATGCCTTGTCAAATGAGATGACCCATAAGAAATGCATAGGAACCATGCAGCCGGCTCCTGGGAGAAGCCACCCCCTCTGGAAGATACAGCACTGAAAGGTGCCAGCCCCACGTTATCTCCCACCCTGTAATTCTCCTCCACACCAGGACCCCCTCACCACTGGGAGGAAGAGAGGCCATAAAAGAGGGGGGCCTCCACTCCATTCTCAGGTCGAAGAATAGCCATGTCCTGCAGGACACTAGAGGCCCGGCCATCTACAGACCCTGGACACCGCAGGTCAGTCCTCAGAAAGGTTGTCCACCTCTTCTGGAGCATCCTCCGGCCCCCATGGTCCCCCTGCGGTGACAAGAGCATGGGCATTTCTCTTTAGAAGACAAACATTGTAGGGAGAATGTAGAAACCAATACAAGTTTATCCCAGACAAGGACAGATGGAGAGACAGACGCATAAAAATTCAATGTAGAGATACAGACAGAGTTAGCAGTAGGGAATGATACATGGGTAGACAGGGTCACAATGACGGGGACTAAGTTCATTGTTGCCCTTATGAAGTAGTATACTATGTGCTTTACATACATTATCTCATTTAGGCCTCAAAACAACCCTTATAGCTAGGCATTATCAATATCCTCATCTATAAGGATGCTAAAGAACCTGCCCCAAGTCACAGAGGCAGGAAGTAGTGGAGCAGGGTCTGGAGCCCAGGTCTGTGTACAATTCCCACCTTTCACCTCTACACCTCCTAGGGACACTGTAACAAGGGTAGTTATGGAGTTGAAGGGGCTAGAGCCCTTTCCCCATATTCTTCAAGCTCCCAGAAAATAAGTCAAGACACGGAAAATGGAGATAGAGGAGAATGCAAAGATGGAGACCCAGAGAATAAAAGACAGTGACCAGGCAGAGCAGGAGACAACAGACAGACAGCTGGGATCGGAGTCTCACCGCACACACACGGGCCACCCGAGGAACTTTAAGGCGCTCCTTTGAGTCAAAGGCTTGAGAAGTCTCGGTAAAGAAGAAGTAGATTTCCTTGTCTCCATCTTCATCCCCCCACTCAGCTGGCCTCAAGGCCA
>NW_005371684.1:4302-5845 GCF_000412655.1 Myotis brandtii
GTTTGCTTGTGTTGTCTTTGTTTTAGGGATTTCTCTACCCTGTAATATGCTAATTATACTGCTACTCTCCAGGAAGGAGGTTTGCTTTGCAGCAAGTCCCAGTCTTACTTAAGTTCTCCCCCTGTGGTGAATGTCTGAAGGAACTAGCAATCTTTCTGAACGTTAGTGGGTGTACACTGCTCTGGAACTAGTCACAACATTAAGGAATACTAGCATCATTTGGGGAGTTGATCAAGATGCAGATTCCTGGGAGAGAAGGGAGTGGTGCAGCTCTGGGCTGAATGTGAGAAGCATTATAGCACTCGGAGTACCACTGCCAAGGGCTCAGACATGAGCCAGGGAAAATGATTTGGGGGAGTAAAAGGTCACAATCCCTCCTCCTCAGAGTTTTATGTATCACAGGGGACAGCAGTTCTAGAGAGAACAGAGTGTCATTACTTTATCACTTACTACATACCAGGTACAGTGCCAGGTGTTAAGCACATCAATGCCCCCAAGAATCCTCATCTGACTCTGTTTAATCAGATGGATACCAAGAGGTGGGGATGCACAGATGTGTGCAGGAGCACAGAGGACAGCCCAGCCACATCTGACTGGGTAGCAGCATCTCAGAGGTGACATTTGAGCCAGGTCTGAAGAATGAGCATTTGCCAGGTAGAAGGGCTTCAGGGAGGACCATAAACATGTGGGAAGGAGGATGCCATATTTAGGGATGTGGGCTACTCCCCAGGCAGAAGTGCCGATGGGATACAGGAGCTGACAGGCAAGCGAGCAGAGGTGCAGTTGGAGGTGCAGAGATGGGCACCCAATTATGATGACTCTGCTCTGCCAAAACCAGGAACGTGGACTTGATCTTACAGGTAACAGCATAACTGCAGAGATTTTCTTGAAGACAGGTAACATAATCAGTTTTGGTTTTTAAGAAGATAATGCTACTTAAGAGGCCATTCACACAGTGCAGGCAAGAGTGGAGTGCCTGAATTAAGGCAGGGGCAGAGGGAATGAAGGGACTGGACTTGGGAGATATTTCTGAGGTAGAGTCCATTAACAAGGTTTGAAAATCAATGGAGAAGATGGCAGCGAAATAGGCAGACGCTTCTCAAGACTTGTCCCGGAGTAAATAGAATGAGCAGCTGAAACTAAGAACACCCACCCCGTACTGACGAAGTATACTCAGCTGGTGAGACAGTTTGCAGCCGGGAAGGGCAGAGTTCCCCTGGAAATGTAAAAACCAGGGATCTGGGCAGGAAAGCTTGCCAGACCTCCGAGCCCAGAGGGTCAGAGGGAGACCGGGGGGCACACAGCTGCGTCTCTTGGGACAGGCACAGCCCCTACTGTGGAAAGGAGATCCGCGGGACTGTTGGTACCAGGGAATTTGAGATCTGGGTTCCATAACTACGGAGGACTGAGCCTAAAAGGGGCAGCCTGAAGCACTGACCAGACCACACAGTGCAGGTAAGAGAGGAGCTTACAGAGTCAATCCTCCCTGTTTCTGTGGCTGGCGTTTGTTTGTTTGTTTTCACTAAACCCTGTTCATAGGACA
>NW_005371685.1:0-478 GCF_000412655.1 Myotis brandtii
ACAGACACTTACCGCGGCCAGTCAGACTCTATGGATTTGGGGGGGGGTCCCTCAATGGTTTTGGGGTTCCCGGACGAGCCCCCAAAATGTTATGCCCAGATTTCAGGATCCCCAAGAAACCACATCAGGGAGCCAGCCATGTCCGATGCAAAAGCATAAGAGTCTTTAATTGAGCTAGCTCGGCTCCCCCATCTCGCCAACGCAGCGGCAGGAAGCAGAGAGAGACCTAGCCCGGCGTGAAGAGGAGTTTTATAGGGGGGTGGAGTCAGGGTAGGAGAGGGGACTGTGGGCAGTCAGAGAAAGACAAGTATCACATGATCTCAACTCATATGTGGAATCTAAGTAACAAAATAAACTGATGAACGGAGTGGATCCAGAGATATGGAAGCATGGAACAGAGTGAGGAATCTCAGAGGGAAGGCGGGGCTCCTCGCCCTTTCAGGAGGTAATCAACCAAAGACCTTGTGTACATATATGC
>NW_005371686.1:0-981 GCF_000412655.1 Myotis brandtii
GCACAGCGCCTGGCGGGGAACGAGCAGGTGACCCGGGGCCGGGCGGTGAGGAAGCTGCCTGCTCGGGCTGCCCTCTCTTATTCTCTCCTTCGGTGGCCAACCTCTGTGCATCTGTGGGTTCTGACCCATCCACTCCTCATCCTCAGTGTCCGCGTGAGACCAGTTCGCCTCACCGCTCTCCTTGATTCTAGTGCAGTGGTTCTCAACCTTCTGGCCCTTTAAATACCGTTCCTCATGTTGTGACCCAACCATAAAATTATTTTCATTGCTACTTCATAACTGTAATGTTCTACTGTTATGAATCGTAATGTAAATATCTGATATGCAGGATGGTCTTAGGCGACCCCTGTGAAAGGGTCGTTCGACCGCCAAAGGGGTCCTCACCGCTCTCCTTGATTCTAGAGGCTTTCCTTCCCCTGCCTCCTCCCTCCTCCTCAGCTGTCCACACAATTGTGGTGAGAATTCGACAGCCTCACTAAGGACGACTCTGCTACTGTCACCCAGGCCACGCGCCCACTGCAGACCACCAGGCATGGGGCTGCCTGTTGCAGTGAAATGGGCTGTGCCCTTTGAAGTGTCCCTCGATTCACCACTGCTCTGCCCAGGGCCCCGCCGTTCATATGTTTCACACCTGGGCCTTGCGGCAGGCACAGGGCCCACTCGAGCACCTACTCCAGCAGCCCCCAAATGCCATCTCATGGCTCTGGTGCACCAGGTTGAGTCCCTGTTCCCGGCCCTGCTTCTGAGCCTGTCCCTTCTGACCAGCATCACCTCCAGCCCCAGTGCACTGAGCCTCGGCCCGTCCGCACCTCTGTCATGTCTTTGCCTTGATCCTGTGCTCACTGCTCTTTCTGAGGCTGCCTCTCTGGTATCAGGAGCCAGATGTCCACCCTTGTGTGGGGCCCCAGCTGCTGGTGTGTGTCTGCTCCTGAGGCTGTCAGTGTTTCTGTGCCAGGTGCTCTCGTGTTCTCTGCTGCCCTG
>NW_005371687.1:0-4975 GCF_000412655.1 Myotis brandtii
CAGGATCTCAAATTAGGCAAAGATTTCTTAAATAGAATCCCAAATTACATATTATGAAAGGGAAAATTGTTGAATTAGACTTCATCAAATATTAAAAATTTTGTTCTTCAAAAGATAGTGCCAAGAAAATGAAAAGGTCAGCTTTTTCAGACTATAAGACATAACCAACAAAGGATTTGAATCCAGGACATATAAATAACTCTTTAACAAAAAAAAAACAACAAAACAAAACAAAACATAAAAAGAGATAGCTCAATTAAATAAGGGTAAAGGATTTCAATAGATACTTCAAAAAATAGGATCTGTGGATAATGGCAAGTAAATTAAAAGATACTCAGTACCATTAATTATTAGGGAGATGCAAATTAGAATTGCAAGAAAAACCATTAAATGGCTCCTAAGAATAGCTATAATTAAAAAAAACAACAACTAACAATACCAAGTATGGGTGAGTATGCAGAGCAATTGGAACTTTCAAACATTGCTAGTGGAAATATGAAAGGGTACAACCACTTTGAAAAATACTTTGACAGATTCACAAAGCATCAAACATGCAGTTACGTTCAATTAATATGACTTAGTAGTACTTCTTTTAGGTATTTATCCAAGAAAAATAAAAAATATGTCCACCAAAATATTTGTATGGACATGTTCCTCATAGTTTTTTTTTCAAACTGAAAATACCTCACTGCCTATGAACAGGTAAATAGATAAATCAGTTGCTTATTCATACAAGGAATACTTCTCAGCAATAGAAATGGAGTAACTGCAGATACACAGAGCAATATCAGTGTGTCTCAACAGCATTATGCTTAGTAAAAAAGAACAGACATAAATAAACTATATATTGTATAAATTCATTTATATGAAATTCCTGGGAGAAAAATACAGTGATAAAAACAGATCCACTGTTTCAAGACCAGGGGATGCAACGAGGGACACAAATGGATATTTGTGGATGATGGAAATGTTCTATGTCATGATCATGTTGGTTTACATGACTATCTACATGTGTTAAAACATATTCAATTAAACCTTTAAAGTGATGAAATCTATTGTATATAAATTATATCTCAGCAAATCTGACAGGGAAAGTAAAAACATGCACAATCTATAGAAAGAAAGCTTTAAAATTTTGTTGAAGAACAAAAAAGGTGACTTGAATAAATGCATAGGTCATTCTCCTTTAAAAATGTTTAAATTCTACCCCAAATAATCTTTAAATTCATTGTACTTTCAAATTCCTAAAGGAATTTGGAGGTTTTAGGAGAAAATCTTGATTAGATTCTGAACACACAGAAGTTCAACATCACTGAATTTCTGAAATCTTTGTCTTTTCTATTTCTCCTCAATGTATCTTTTTTTTGCAACAGAAAATATAGTGGGTAGGAAAAGCAAATTTTACTTTAAACCTTTGTAATTAAGCCAATTTTGTACTGAATTATAAACAGACTAGTTTTTCAGTGTAGAATTCTATTCACAGGTCCATGAGTACAAGGAAAGTCACATGAATGGGCATTTCAATTCATGTAAAAGTGTTGGAGTAATTTCTTGTAATTACTATCTCACATCATACCCAAGGAGGTGAATGCTGTGTGAATTACAGGATCTTGAGATCACCCACATTCCCTATTCCCTTCCTCCACCTTTAAAAAAATCTTTTATTGATTTCAGAGAGGAAGGGAGAGGGTGAGAGAGATAGAAACATCAATGATGAGAGAGAATCATTGATTGGATGCCTCTTGCACATCCCCCACTGGGGATCAAGCCCATAACCCCGACATGTGCCCTTGACTGGAATTGAACTGGGACCCTTCAATCTGCAGGCTGACACTCTATCCACTGAGCTAAACTAGCTAGGGCCCTTCTTCCATTTTCAGAGCTGTAATATTGTGTCTCTCTGACCATTCTTCCTCTCTCCACACCAAAAAAAGATTCTCCATTTTTGAAGGACTAGGGGAGTATATTGGGGCCACCCTGGTAATGCAGGATAACTTCTCCCATTTTAAGGTCCAAGTTTAATTAAATCTGCAAGGTCCACTTGTTTTGTAAGAGAACAGATTACAGGTTTCAGGAATTAAGACATGGACATCTTTGAGGAGCCATTGTTCTACCTACCACAATATTGTAATTGAAATTTTGTGCACTGGAGGGGTGGGGGCGCGTCCCTCAGCCCGGCCTGTGCCCTCTCACAGTCCGGGTCCCCTGTGGAAAAGACCACCTGGGAAGTGGGCCTAAGCTGCAGTCAGACATTCTTAGCGCTGCTGAGGTGGTGAGAGAGGCTCCTGCCACTGCCGCTGTGCTTGCAGCCATCAGTCTGGCTTGTGGCTGAGTGGAGCTCCCCTTGTGGAAGCACACTGACCACCAGGGGGAAGCTCCTGTGGAGCGTCTGCCTCCTGGTGGTCAGTGCACATCATAGCAACCAGTCATTCCCAGTGATCCCATTGGTCAATTTGCATATTGCCCTTTTATTATATAGGATAACAATAAAGATGAAACACTGGCATTATAAAACTTATTTCTCACATCAAAAGCAAATAAAATCTTATTCTTACTTCTTCTCTTCTTGGCTTTTTCTGAAATGGAGTTGTTTCCAAAATCCACAGTACCTACAACAAACAGGTGGTGGTGAGAAAATGGAAATGATTAAATAAAATTTACAAATTTGCTCTTGCTGGTTTTTCTTGGTGGTTAAGGCATCAATCTATGACCAAAGGGTCGCTGGTTCAATTCCTGGTCAAGAGCATGTACCTCAGTTGCAGGTTTCATTTTCTGACCTCAGTTGGGGCAAGTGTGGGAGGCAACTAGTTGACGGCAATGTTTTTGTTTTTGTTTTTCTGTCTCTCTCCCTGCTCCTCATTCCCTTTCACTCTCTCTAAAGATCAATGGAAGGAATATCCTCCAGTGAGGATTAAAAACCCCCACAAATTTTAGGATGATTCATACTGCAGAAGGCTTGAGTTTATAAAGGTTTTTGATTTATTGCTTCTTTCTTCTAAAGTAACCACAACCACAAACCTACTACATTGAGAAGTAGGACTTCAGAATCGGCCCTCGGTCTTCCTTTATTTCTCAACTAGAGGCCCAGTGCACAAAAGTTTGTGCACTCGGTGGGTGGTCTCTCAGCCTGACCTGTGCCCTCTTGCGGTCTGGGACCCCTCGGGGGATGACCACCTGCTGACTTAGGTCTGCTCCTCGGGGGGATTGGGCCTAAGCTGGCAATCACACATACCTTTGGCAGCCCGGGAGCCCTCGGGGGATGTCCACTTGCCAGCAGGGAGCAGGCCTAAGCTGCAGTTTGACATTCTTAGTGCTGCTGAGGAGACGGGAGAGGCTCCCACCACCACCGGTGTACTGGCAGCTGGCAGCCTGGCTTGTGGCTGAGCAGAGCTCCCCCTGTGGGAGCGCACTGACCACCAGGGGTCAGCTCCTGCATTGAGCATCTGGCCCCTGGTGGTCATTGTGTGTCATAGTGACCAGTCATTCCCAGTCGTTCTGCTGTTAGGGTCAGTTTGCATATTACCCTTTTATTATATAGGATAGAGGCCTGGTGCATGGGTGGGGGCCGGCTGGTTTGCCCTGAAGGGTGTCCCGGACCCCCCCACCCTGAAAGGAGTGTGACCAGCTGCAAACCTCACCCCATGGAGGTTTGGCCAGCCTGGGTGAGGGGCTGATGGCTGTTTTTAGGCTGGCCACAGCTCCTTGAGGGTGGGGGGTCCCCACTGGGATGCCTGGCCAGCCTGGGTGAGGGGCTGAGGATAGTTTTCAGGCTGGCTAAGTCCCCCGGAAACGGAAGTTCCCAGCCCCTCCTTTTTTTCTTTTTGTTCTGAGATTTATTTACATTCTATAATTGAAACTTTGTAGCCTTGAGTGGAGCTCAGAGCCTGCCAGGACAGGTGGGAAGCTTGGCTTCCTCCATCACTGGAGCAACCAAGCCTCCTTCTCTCTCCAGCTCCGTGGCTGCCCGCCGCCATTTTGGTTGGGTTAATTTGCATATAATAGCTCTGATTGGCTGGTGTGTGTGGCTTAAGGTGTAGCGAAGGAACAGTCAGTTTGCACGTTTATCTTTTATTAGATTAGATAACATTTTGAAAAATACTCTTAAACACCGTTGTACTCAGAGATAGGACCAGGTTTCATATCCTTAAGATTTTTATGAGGATGTTTGTGCAAAATATGTATGACATCACTGTATAAGCCTCTGACATGCTAGAGCACAGACATACATAAAAAGTATGTGCTGGGTTGCCTGGCTGGCATGGTTCAATGTTTGAGCATTGATATATGAAATAGTTCAGTTCCAGGTCAGGATGCATGCCTGGGTTTCGGGCTGATCCCCAGTAGGGGGTGTGCAGGAGGCAGCCAAATCAATGATTCTCTCTCATCATTGATGCTTCTATCTCTCTCTCCTTCTCCCTTCCTTTTGAAAATCAATAAAAAATATATATTTTTTAAAAATGTGCTGGGTTATGAATAGTTGATTTGATGTTTTTCCTCCTAACAGTTTAGTGGTAGAATCAGTTGTCTTTTGAGGCTTCACTAAGATTGTGACAAAATGATGACATTATTGAGAAGCAAAAGAATAGTTGGCTTTAATGGGTTCCACAGGATAGGGGTGTGTTAGTGATGGATATCACTGTACAAAATCAAGACTTTATTAATTTTTATTACTACAGCGATTATTTTTAATGATTAGTTTAGTGATGTAGTAAGCTAGATACTTCCACTTTAGGAGTTTATTTCTACTACATCTTCCATGACAATCAACAGGGCCATGGTAATCATGACTTTATGATGATTTCTTGCCTTCCTACTATTCCCAAAAGAATCAGGCTAAGCAAAAAGAATGGGATTCTGCCATGAACTGGACCTCTGCACCTGATCTCAGCGTCAAAGCGGGTTGAGTCAAGTGCAGCAGAAATGAGAGCTCTTATTTCAGACTCCTGACACACCTGTGACTCTCACCTTCATAAGT
>NW_005371687.1:8082-9623 GCF_000412655.1 Myotis brandtii
TCCCCTGC
This sequence comes from Myotis brandtii, assembly GCF_000412655.1. NCBI lineage: Eukaryota > Metazoa > Chordata > Mammalia > Chiroptera > Vespertilionidae > Myotis > Myotis brandtii. The sequence goes on from NW_005371687.1 coordinate 8,091, forward strand.
CAGCCTGATCTCACCCCCAACTTCCCTCCCCTGCCAGCCTGATCACCCCTAATGGCCTCTGCCTTGGCCCCCATCACCATGGCTTTGTCTGGAAGGAAGTTGGACGTCCAGAAGATGGTTGGCCGACCCAGTCTAATTAGCATATTACCCTCTTAGTAGTATAGATACATTATATAGAATAGGATTGCTTAAATGCGGGGGAGGGGGAAGCCTTTTTCATCAGGAGGAAATGCTCTTGGCAGACAAAAATACATAATCCCTATAACTGGACTGATAGCCATATGCACTATACTGCCAAACTGGTCATTAAAAAATTGAATCACCTTCTTACACCTTACACCAAACAGCTGTTGCCCTTAAAACCCCTCCCCAGCCCCCACCTTAAGTTCTGCCTTCGCAGTTCACCCAGATTTGGTTCTGATTGATTGGTTTCTATGCCAGTCAGTGTCAAAAGCTCCGCCTTTTAGGCAGCCATTGGCTCCTCGCACTTCACCCAGATTTGGTTTTGATTGGTTGATTTCTATGTCAGTCAGCGTTCCGGGCCTAACTCTTGGCCTGATCCACAGTCCCCTCAGCAGTCAGTGCTGGGTCACAGTGCCTGCAGCAGCGGCTGTGAGGCCCAGAGCAAAAGAGAGAGGCAAGTGCTGATCAACAGTTGTCACAGAGGCTACGGATCAGACCCTGCTTCCCTCTCCCCAGGCCTGATCCACAGCCCCCTCGGCAGTCAGTGCTGGATCAGCCTCCTGCAGCTGAGGCAGTCAGTGCTGAGTCACCACAGCAACCCAGCACTGACTTCCCGTTGGTCGAGCCTCCAGTCCTTGTGGATGTTTTGGACCCTGGGTTTTTGTATAATAGGATGATTTAGAAATTAATCCCCCAAATTTTAACATAGAACCAGGAACTTTGTTCATGTTTTGTTCCACATCCACAGTTCCTTAGAGCCTCCTCTTGGATTGGGGGATGTGACATAGCCTTTCCCTCAGTGATTCACGTCACATTCAACCATCCCTGTTGGGTCAGACTCTTGGACATATTTATTGGTGGTTTGTTGCATCATTTGGGTTATAATGTCATTGTCCCTGCTTCCTATACTTTACACCAGTGTGAGCATATGCTCACACACACACACACACACACACACACACACACTCTGAATTTCTTCTCTGCTCATTACTCATCATGATTCTTTCCTCTCTCCTCTCCTGATCCCACCAGCAGCACTGATAGATGACACGCTAAGAATATGAACTGATGCATGTTGGATATTTCATATTCTTAAATGCTAACTTTTTGACTAAATGTGAAAGATTTTTTGAAATAAAAATGCATTACTAATTTTGAATATCCTGTCTTAAATAACACATTCCAGTGCAAGCTACATAATAATGACTTCTATGATGTTTTTAGAGCAGCTCCAGGCCTGTGCTCCAGAGATGATGGGAGAGGGTTTGCTTAGGAAGCACATGGCATCTATGGTTCTGTGTGAAGGACCCAACAGGTGAGAGACCCTGGCCCAGCGGAAACACACACATC
>NW_005371687.1:10791-14206 GCF_000412655.1 Myotis brandtii
TTTTTTCTGTATCTTTCTCTCTGAACATGTTTTCCTATTTTTGACTCAATTTTCTGTCTTTTCTATGAGATTATCTGGGTATGTATAGGGTTAAGCATTCAGGCTCTGGGTTCAGAGTGCCTGGGTTCATCCTGCTCATTTGACCCCAGGCCAACTACATACATGGCCTCTCAAGATTTCAGTCTCCTTTTCTGCAAGGTGAACAGAGGTGAGACTTCCCCCTAAGGGCAGCTGTGAATACTAAGCTCACAACTGCCAGAGTAAATGTTCAATAAGTGAGCTCTTAGTAATATGGTTGTTGTTGTTGTGTCCTTTACCACTTTCTCCTGTCTTTCATTTCCCCTCTTTCTTCCTGTCTCAAAATACCCACATCTTCCTGCACATCTTACCACTTCCTCCCTTCCTTCCCTATATGACTCCTTAACTATTCCTGCTCTTGAACAGCATCCCCCACATTTAAATCAGCCCCTTTATCTGTCATCATCCAGGATCTCCTTTGTTGATCTTGGGCCCATAGTTCTTAACCTTTCACAGTTTTCACACTGATATGCTTCTGCAGGGTCTCCCTCTAAATCACAGTTACTTTCAGGTCAGCATTGTCTTTAAATTTGGTTCCCTGATACACTGGGTTCCTGTTCCTCTGTCTGGCTATTGTGCTAATGGTATCTTGTCATAGCTCCTCCTCCAGGCTCAGCCCCTGCTCGCCCTCCCTGTCTCCATGCTCCTCAACAGGTCTTCCCTGATTCCCAAACTCCACTCAGGACTCAGGCCCATTTCCCATTCTCCTTTTCTGCTGTCAGAAGAGAATCAGTTTTGATCTGTTTGCAATCACCTTGTTCAAGGCTCGGTTGGATATCAGGTCTCTCCTCATTTTCTTCTCCATCACTTCTTAGGAACTGTTCTATGTTTGGTATCACTGAGGAGAGGGCATAAGAAGAAGATGATTAGAGAGTGGTGTCATCATCTCAAATTACACTTTTAGGAATTTCCACCCCTTGTGTCACTCAGTGCTCAGTGGGTCCCATTCCTGTTGGTAAAGTTCACCCTTCATCCCTGGGACAGAAAAGAGACTACCCAACAAAGGGGTCACTTATGCTTCTCACACATAAAGGAGCCACTCAAATCTCAGGATAAATGAGTTGTGGCAACACTGTTAGCCTGTTACTCTAGCAAAACATTTCAGCTGCCCAGGATAGCATATATCAAAATAAATAATGTACTATTTATTTTGAAATGTGTTTGCTGAACTGATGTAACTGAAAGGAAAAACAGGGATTTCCTTGGGAAGAAAACAAAGATCCTATATAGGTTTACATGTATAAAGAGGAAAAAACACAAAAGCTTTAAAAATGTCGCTGGACAAGAAAAGGTTTTGGCTTAACTCACTCAGGGAGGATGAGTGCTTCGCAAAGAGACAAATAAGAGGACACAGGTGATCCAGAGGCACCCAGATCCCAGGACAAAGGAAGGATACTCCCTGAAGCTGCAAGCAGGGACTGAATATTGTGGCATTGGGCCAGGGACCTGGGAGGTTGCCAAAGAAGGGAGAACAGGGCACCAGCCCAGGGACCCTGCATGTAGGTAACCCAGCAAACATATGAAGGAAGTTAATACACCAAAAATCCTTAGGGTACATCTCTGCAGAAGGTCGGGGGAACAGACTTAGGGAAGCAGTGAGCCTGTATGCCTCAGGGCTGATGGCAGGGATAACTCCTAGGCAATAAACCTTACTTATAAATGTTATAAATCTGTATTATCTTTTTACTGTGTAGTAAATAACATCAAATTCCTTAGCTTTAGAAGCCAGACCTTCCAAAATGTTTTTTCACACTTATCCTTTTTTTTAAAAAAAAATTATTGTTGAGAGTATTATAGATGTTCCCCCAGTGCCTCCTCTACCTGGTTCCTGCTCCACCCAAGCCCTTAATCTCCCTATTGTTTGTGTTCATAGGAAATGCATATATGCATGTGTTCTTTAGACATATCTTTCTACCCCCTCTCTCTTCCCTCCACTCTGAGATTCATCAGTCTGTTCCATGTTTCCATGCCTCTGGTTCTATTTTATTTATCTGTTTATTCTGTTCATTATATTCCTTGCTCATTTATTTTGACTTTTAGATTCAAATGATGATAAATGTGTATTTATTGCCATTTTATTGTTCATATTGTTGATTTTTCCTTCTTCTACTTCTTCTTCTTTCTCACTTCATTTATTTTGCTGCTTTTAAGATTCTCTCTTTTTTTTAACCTTTGGCATTTTAATTATGATATGATGTGGGCCTCTTTGGATTCCTTTTTTTAAAAATTAAAAAAAAATTAAAACTAATATTTTTATTGATTTCAGAGAGGAAGGGAGACGAAAAGAGAGGTAGAAACATTAATGATGAGAGAGAATCATTGATTGGTTGCCTGCTGCATGCCCCACACTGGGGATCAAGCCTGCAACACTGGCATGTGCCGTGACTGGGAATCGAACTGTGACCTCCTGGTTCATAGGTCAACACTCAACCATGGAGCCCTATTGGCCTGGTTGGATTCCTCTTGTTTGGGACTCTCTGCACTTCCTGGACTTGTAAGGCGATTTCTTTCACCAGTTAGGAGATGCTTGCTGTGATTATTTCTTCAAGTAGGTTTTCAATATCTTGCTCTCTCTTTTCTCCTTCTGGTACCCCCATAATGAGAATGTTGGTACACTTGAAGTTGTCTCAGAAGCTCCTTACACTATTTTCATATTTTTGGATTCTTTTTTCTTTTCTTTTTGGGTGTTTTCTGCTTCCTCATTTTCCAAATTATTGATTTGATTCTCATAATTCTCTACTCTACTCTACTGTTGAATCCTTCTAAATTATTCTTTATTTCAGTAAGTGCATGTTTAATTTTTGACTGACTATTTTTCATGTCTTTGATGTTCTCACTAAGGTTCTTGAATTCTCACTAAGATCCATGAAAATCTCACTAAGTTCCTTGAAGCTCTCATGAAGATCATTGAGCAACCTTATAGCTATTGTTTTGAACTCTGTATCTTGTAGTTTGCTTGCTTCCATTTCATTTAGTTCCTTTTCTGGAGATTTCTTCTGTCCTTTCATTTGTGACATGTTTCTTTGTCTCCACATTTTAGATTCTTCCCTGTGTTTGTTTCTATATATTAAGGTAGAGCTCTTATGTCTCCTGGAATTGGTAGATGGCTTTGTGTAGTAGGTATCCTCTAAGATCCTGTGGCTTAGCCTCCCTGTCATCTGAGCTGAGCACTCTAGGTACACTCTTGTGTGGGTTGTGTGCACAGTCTATTTGTAATTGGAGTCAGTGGTAGGAATTGACTCCCAGGTCACTTGGCTGTGAGGACCTGCTGTGGCTACAGTGGAAGAGCTACTGTGCAGCAGACACCTCTATGGAGCAGGACTTGCTTCAGTGGGGC
>NW_005371688.1:0-769 GCF_000412655.1 Myotis brandtii
AGAAGCCTTATAAATGTAGAGAATGTGACAAAGCCTTCAATGCTTATTCAAGCCTTATTCGACATCTGAGAATTCATCATGGAGAGAAACCTTATAAATGTAAAGAATGTGGGCAAGCCTTTAACAGGTGTTCAAGCCTTACAAAACATCAGAGAATTCATTTTGAAGAGAAGTCTTATAAATGCAAAGAATGTGGCAAAGCCTTTAGCCAGTGTTCAGGTCTCAAAAATCATCAGAGAATTCATACTGGAGAGAAGCCTTATGAATGTAGAGTTTGTGGGAAAACCTTTAACCAGAATTCAAATCTTACAAAACATCAGAGAATTCATTCTGGAGAGAAGCCTTATAAATGTAGAGAATGTGGCAAAGCCTTTTCCTCGAGCTCAAATCTTACTCAACATAAGAAAATTCATTCTGGAGAGAAGCCTTATAAATGTAGAGAATGTGGCAAAGCCTTTACCCAGGGCTCACATCTTACTCAACATCAGGCAGTGCATACTGGAGTGAAGCCTCATAAATGTAGAGAATGTGGGAAAGCCTTTAGGTGGTGTTCAACCCTTACCCATCATCAGAGAATTCATACAGAAATAAAGCCTTACAAATGTAGAGAATGTGGGAAAACCTTTAAAAGTTATTCAGGCTTTACTAGACATAAAAGAATTTATATTGGAGGGAAGCCTTGTAAATGTAAAGAATGTGGCAAAGCCTTTAAGAGGTTTCAGCCCTTTCTAGACATCAGAGAATTCATATAGAACAGAAACCCTGATAA
>NW_005371689.1:0-466 GCF_000412655.1 Myotis brandtii
AGATAGAAACATCAAGGGTGAGAGAGAATCATGGATTGGGGGCCTCCTGCACACCCCATACTAGGTATCCAGGCGGCAATTCAGGCATGTGCCCTAACCCGAAATCAAACCGTGACTTCCTGGTTCATAGGTTGACGCTCCACTACTGAGCCACGCGGGCTGGGCTGGAATGTTTTTAAGGATCTACCGTATCTTAAGGATCCAGAACAATGGAGAAGGCACTCAGAGGCGTGCCTTGGCACTTGCCCACATGCCTTTGAGGCAAACGTTCCACTAAAAGATGCCAACACTTACATAGGAGGGTAGGAGGTGGCATTCTTCACGAAGGTCCATGGCTCTGCAGGCTGCGGAGGAGCAAACCTCAGGGGTCCGAGCGGCGGCTTGGCAAAGGGGACTCCCAGGAAAACGGCCACGGGCTGTGCAAAGCCTTCTAGGCTGACATACTCCCCCAGGACCTGGCCCTGCA
>NW_005371689.1:5106-9302 GCF_000412655.1 Myotis brandtii
CTAATCAGGAAGCAACACAGAAGCTCCTGGTCTCCCAAAGGCTTACTTTGGGCACAGCCAGGGCCCCTAGGCCACGACCACCCAGAGTTGACCCTCTTCCCCCTAAACAGCCTGGACACAGCTCTCAGGTTACCTGATTGTCAAACAACTTGTTACATAAGGGTTTCTCCCTTGGCCCCTTCAACCTGAGCAGGGGGTGAGCTTCCCAAGGCAGCGGACCAGGGGAGGCGGTGCTCTGGGGGTCCTCCCAACGAGGCTGCAAACTTTGTGAGCAACTCTCAGCCCCACAGCTGCTCAACTGGGGAATTTGGGACAAATCTCTTAGATTCCCATTTGGTGTGTGTGTTGGGGGTTTAGGGGGTGGGTGGCGGGGAGGAGGTGGTGGTCAGTCCCCGAGGTAAATGCTTCTATAAAGATTGCCCTGGCCCGAGCCAGTTTGGCTCAGTGGATGGAGGGTCATCCTGCAGATTGAAGTGTCCCGGGTTCGATTCTGGTCAAGGGCACGTACCTCTGGTTGCAAGCTCCTCCCTGGTCCAGACCCTGGTTGGGTTCAGAGGCAGGGGGCAACCAATCGATGTGTTTCTCACATCAATATTTCTCTCTGTCTCTCCCTCTCTCTTCCACTCTCTTTAAATATCAATAGAAAAATATCCCTGGGTGAGGATAAAAAAATTAAAAAGAAAAAAAAAGATTGCCCTGGGGTGGGTTTCCTTACTTTATCGGGGGAAAAAACACGGGTCATGAAGCACACCCGGGTAAAGATCACCCATATCTCTACCCACGTGGGACAATCTGTGTTGTCCTCTAGCAGGGGCTATTTCTAATCACCACAACACACACACACACACACACACACACACACACACACACGCATGGGCCTTTGCAATCTGGGAACACTGCCTGGCTGCTAGCCTCTAAAGACTGTAGGGTGCTGTATCAGTAAAGTACAGAGCCCCAGGGTGAATTATTCTTCTGGTCCCACTGTTCTGTCACACCAGGGACACCAACCCGTTCTGCAGGGGCAGCCACCTCCAGACCTCGCCCCGTTCCCGCCTGGCTCAGAGTCATCTGCAGAAGGTATGGGTGAGGCTGGAGTCTGAAGCCAGACCTCAGCTTGGCTCACATGCATAAGCCCCCTGCCTCACGTGAAAGAGATGCAGTGTTTCTTGTGTCAGTGGGAGGCGGCTGGGAACACAGCTTTCCCTTGGGGAACTCCGTCAGGTTTCTCGTGTGGAAATGGATTATCTGGAGAGTAAAATCCTAGGAACTGGCCTTAACTCCTAAGCAGCTGGTCTAGTCTCAGGGGAAAAGACACCCCAGGGGCTCCAAATGAGCCCCCCAACCCATCTATGTCCATGAATTTATTCAACAGATATATAGCGAGCATGCACTCAAGCAGCACTGGACAAGTGTGAGCCCATGAGCTACTGTGCCCTTCACTTGGCTTTGCCCACTAATCATGGCATGAATTGGCACAGGCTTTGTGGTGGAGAACACTGCACAGGCAGACCAGGAGTTGGGGGCCCACTGGGTGACCCTGGGGGGCCCTTTCTGGAGAAAGAGAGGCAGTGGGTGGCTCATGTACCATCCACTCCAAACCAAAATTCAGTGGATCTAGAATTCTGTGACATATTTCTGGAACCTCAGTTATTTTCATATTAACATCCCATTTTCTGCCATGTCAGCACACCATCTGTACTATTATTAGCAATTTCCCTCCAGTGTCTTTTACTTTAAACACACTCACTCAACAAGAAAATGTTACATCATGGCCATACGTGGAAGACCTGGATGACTTGCCACAAATAAAGGTGAGCATGGAAGGTGTGTCACTGCATTTTAAAAAAGTAAAATGTTGGCAAACTTAAAAAGTGAATAATAAGTAATAACACCGCTAATTGATTTACAAAAGTGCAGACCCGAATAAGTTACCCAATGGGAAAAGTGGACGGTGGGTGGTCAGTAACATCAGGGCAGGGACACCTTGTCCACCACCATGACCACAAGTTAGGGGACCAGGCACCAGCTTGATCAAGGGTCACTCTTACTGCAGCCAATTCATTGAGCCCCAGGGAACCAGATAAGGATTTTTAACCCATGCCCAGTGTGGGAAGAAAGGATAGCTTCGTACTTAAGGACTCAGGCTCTGGAGCCAGACTGCCCAGGTTCATATCCCAGCTCTGTCTCCCGGGCCCCAGCTTCACAGGTGTGACACCCAGCAGTCACACAGGGACCCTCTCACTCAGAAGGGCTCTTCCGTTGCTTGTCACCATCTTAACATTTTTTGCAATAAGTGTGTTCTTTTGTGGTTTTACTTTTGCATAACAAATTATGTAGCTGGTCTTATCTGTCACTTACTAGTTGAATTTTCTTGGGCCTCGGGTCACTGTGAAGATTCTTTGAATTAATATGAAAATGTATTATGAAGACACAATCTCAGTTACTATATTATTACAGCATTTAAAGGAATAATCACCAGATTACCGAAGGCTGCCGTCACCTCCACCTTATGAGGAGCCACCGACTGGCCATCTATCATTCCATCCACCTAGTCCCACTGCCAATCACTTGCTGGGGGAACCATGAAAGTGAATCTGACCTTGGTCCTGACCCTGAGATGCCCATGGTCGAACAGCCAAGCCTCTGGTCACTGGCTAACATACCTTCCTTCCCATTCCTGGTGCCAGTGTACAGGTGAGCACAGGTGAGCCAGCAGCCACAAGGACTGAATTGCTACAGCCACCAGGATCTGAAAACAGACTCCTGTTCCTGCGGGTACCAGCTGTGCCAGCTGTGTGACCTTGGGGAGGGCATTCCTCCCACTGAGCCCCATTTCATGAAGATAACCACCCTCCATGCCCTAGGAAGTTTGGCTCCGTGGATAGAGCATGGGCCCATAGACTGAAGGGTCCCAGGTTTGATTCCCATCAAGGGCACGTACCTCTGTTGCAGGCTTGATCCTCCGCCCTAGTCAGGGCACATGTGGGAGGCAACCAATCGATGTGTCACTTTCACATCAATGTTTCTCTCTCTCCCCCTCTCGCTTCCATTCTCTCAAAAAAAAATCAATTGAAAAATATCCTCAGGTGAGGACTAAAAAAATAACCACCTCCCAGCTCCTGGGTGGTCAGAAGACGGAGAGGACACGTGGGCTGTGGACAGGTTGGATCTGTCACCGGGGGCTGTGTGGATGGCTACCACCAAATTGAGGGTCCTCGAAGGGCATCCCCTCTCCATGCCTCTACTCAAAGCCTTGGGCCTCTCCCGGCTCTCAGAATGAGGGGCAATGTATGTCTGAAAGAAATGGTTTCATACCCTAGAGCTTGGGGAGCGTGGAAAGCAGCTGTAGGCAGGTGCAGAGGGACAGGTGGTAGAGTGTGGTCAAGAGGACAGTGCCCTTCCCACACGGAGGGGGTCCATCTGTGGATGGCCAGGCAATGCAGTAGAAAGAACCCCATCTTAGGGGAAGGAGGCCTCAGTTCAGCTCCAGTAGTTGAGACAATGACTCTGGGTGACTGGGAGCCAGTTTCTTGCCCTCTCTGGGCCTCCCTGTGTCCACATGTAGAGGTGGTCAAGTGGCCACCTTGCTGCTCTTCTAGCTTGAGTTCGGTAGGAGACACTGCCAATGCTTGGCTCATGTCCCCTCTGTGCTCACTGCCCATTCCCCCCTCCACACACACACACACCCTGCTGGCTTCTCTCTATGGGAACCTGTGACTCTGCCCGAGGGCTTTCTCCATGGAGCAGAGCAGAGAAGCCCCTGATGAGTGATAGTGTGACTGTGCCAACCATCCACCAGGAGGATGGGGTAGACTCCAACCCAAGACACAGACACTGACTTGGTCACCGAAAGAACATTATTTCGAAAATTAAGGCTACAGGTGTAGATGCTCCCCCTTCCGTGGTCTCTGTCCACTCCCACCAGACACTAAGGTACCTTTTTGGCCATAAACACCTTCTGTAGAATTACCTCTAAGCTCCCCCAGATCGTGGAGGCTGGATGGGCCTCCCCTTCACAGCTCAATATGCTCTGTTTGGGGTGACATCCTGGCTGTGTCCTGGGCAAGGAGCTCGGTGAAGAACGCCACTTCCTCATGTTTCAGCTTCTGGGCTGCCTGGGTGGGGACCCCAATCTGCAGGTACCCTTCCTTCTGGTCATACACGGGCCAATGGGGCAGCCCCTCCCCGTTGGGGTT
>NW_005371689.1:11808-17085 GCF_000412655.1 Myotis brandtii
CCACTTCTCCACTCCTCTCCTGGTGTCCCTGGGGTCACCTCCAAATAAACTAGCGGCATTTGGATCCTTTTCTCAGAGTCCGCTTCTGGCAGAAACCAAAACAGGACAGCGCCCCACCCCTGGCCACATGGAACCAGCCTCGGAGGCCTGTCTATGCTGAGGGGTGGGCAGGACAGACAGCGAAGTGGGTGGGCTTGGTGTCCTTTCCTGTCCAATCTCTGGGACTCACCTCTGTGGCCACGCGCCACAGTCACAGCTGGGACACCAAATACCACATCTCCCAGCAACTCCAAAAACCGGTCTTTCTTTTTGACAGGGTCGTCTGTCCCTCCTAAATACTTCTCAATGACCGCTGGGATCAGTGCCTCAGGGATGTTCTGAAATGGAACCAAGAGTGAAAGGGACTGCCACCCTGGTTAAGCGACATGGCTTCTCCCACCAGTGAGCACGGCTGTGCAAAACCTCCCTCCCCCAGTGTCCACATGATGCTCTCAAGTGCTGTGCAAACCCTCCCTCCCCCAGTGGCAATGTGGGAAAGGCCAAAAGTGGGGAGAAAACCCTCTGGCCTCAATCTTCATTCTGCCATTTAATTGCTCAGTGACCTGGGGCAATCCCCTGTCCTTCCTTGGGTCTCAGCCCATCCCAGGGATTCCCTAGGCCCTTACAGTGACGGGGTAGGACTGCCATAAGAGTGACGAGGCCGTCTTCTCGTCCAGCTTGCCTTCAGAGATCGGGTAACCCATCATCTGTTAAAACACCGGGTTAGCAGTCATTACAGTGAGCCACCCTTGGGAATGAGCCACCCCTAGGAAACAGCCTTTAACCAACGACTCATGCAGTTGGAGGCTAAGTACCCAGCTCCCTCGTCGCTCAGGATGACCCTGAGACACGTCTTCTGTTGGGCCCCAGAGCACCGGCTCCAGGGCCCACGGGGCACACGTGCTTGACCGTGCAGCAACCTGGCTCCCTCTCCTTCCCACGCCACTTCTCCACTCCTCTCCTGGTGTCCCTGGGGTCACCTCCAAATAAACTAGCGGCATTTGGATCCTTTTCTCAGAGTCCACTTCTGGCAGAAACCAAAACAGGACAGCGCCCCACCCCCGGCCACATGGGACCAGCCTCGGAGGCCTGTCTATGCTGAGGGTTGGGCAGGACAGACAGCGAAGTGGGTGGGCTTGGTGTCCTTTCCTGTCCAATCTCTGGGACTCACCTCTGTGGCCACGCGCCACAGTCACAGCTGGGACACCAAATACCACATCTCCCAGCAACTCCAAAAACCGGTCTTTCTTTTTGACAGGGTCGTCTGTCCCTCCTAAATACTTCTCAATGACCGCTGGGATCAGTGCCTCAGGGATGTTCTGAAATGGAACCAAGAGTGAAAGGGACTGCCACCCCGGTTGAGCGACATGGCTTCTCCCGCCAGTGAGCACGGCTGTGCAAAACCTCCGTCCCCCAGTGTCCACATGATGCTCTCAAGTGCTGTGCAAACCCTCCCTCCCCCAGTGGCAATGTGGGAAAGGCCAAAAGTGGGGAGAAAACCCTCTGGCCTCAATCTTCATTCTGCCATTTAATTGCTCAGTGACCTGGGGCAATCCCCTGTCCTTCCTTGGGTCTCAGCCCATCCCAGGGATTCCCTAGGCCCTTACAGTGACGGGGTAGGACTGCCATAAGAGTGACGAGGCCGTCTTCTCGTCCAGCTTGCCTTCAGAGATCGGGTAACCCATCATCTGTTAAAACACCGGGTTAGCAGTCGTTACTCATTTGGGAACTAACGGGAAGAACCAAACTGACCAAACAACCAAACCGGAGCAGGCTGGGAGACAGCTTGTCATGTCTTGACGGGCAAGGACTCTGATGAACTGGGCAAAACCAATGACTGAAAGGGACTTTTATTCAGAAACTCAAGGAGAGTGAAGAAGATGAAGTAAATGTTAAAAGAAGCCGATTCAGGCCTCTGCAATATAATGCAAGCTAGTGTTGAAGGACAGAGCCCTGGGGGACGACACAGACCTCACAGATACCCCACGCATCTAAGATGACCCAGGAAGCCCCCATCCTGTCATCATGGCTTTGGTCCTTCGGCATAACCTTTGACATCGGGCTCAGGTGAGAAGTGCACAACAGCTCTGCACATAACCATCCCATCCAAACCTCCGCTCTAAGAGCCTTGACCAAACTGTAACACAGCTCCCAGCAGCATAGGCTGGGTCCCTGGGTGACTGATCCCAGCCCCCTGAGAAGGCTCTGTGCTGCCAGGAGAAGGCACTGTTTGTTCCAGCCAAAGCCTGTCTCTGCCCTTAGAACTGTACACCTACCACCCAAGCTGTCGCTCAAGGACCTGGGAGCTGTCCCTCCAAAATGCAGACATGCAGGGGACAACTCTGCTCTCTCTCCCTGTCCCTAACTTCAGTGGGCACCTTGCTGCAACTGACACCCCTGTCTGCTGACATACACACAGAAGAGATGTGCTTCTCCTCGAGAAGTGCCTCTTCACAAATCCAGGGGGCCTGGTCTCATAGCCATCCCCCACGCCCCCTGCACAGAAGCCTTTCCATGGCTTCAGCCTTGAGCTTCAGGCTTTGAGTGGAGTTCACACTGGATCTTATCCCTGCTGCAGTAATATAACTGAATCAAACCTGTTCCTACCACCTCTACTAGTATCTGGCTTTATCTTTGACAGAAGGGAAAGCCTTTCCTAACATTTAGAAGTCAATTTTAACACAAGAGGAAGGAAGCTCCTCTGACTCCTTCTAATTGGATGACAAAGAGCATGCCTGTGGATTTATGGAGAAACTGGAAAGCATTGAGCCCAGGGGGAGAGGCTGCAGGGCCCCAGGCCTTACTCCTGAGCTCCACTCCTTCCCAGGCCTCAGTTTTTCCATATGCACAATAATTCTCTCTACCAGCACAATGCCAGGATCTTAGACAGGAGACAATCAGAGTTTGGGGTAGGGGGCCCCAGAGCCTCACCACCCAGGTGGCTGTTGGGCCATCCCAGGGAAGTTTCCATGGAAATGACAACTTGTGCAGAGGGAACAGGTGCCCTGGACCCAGAAGGGAAGGGGGGTCTGGAGAAGGAAGAGATCCTGTGACGAGAGATAGGAGGCTGGTGGGATGGGCGTGGAGGCGGATCTCAGAGGCCCACGCAGGCTCACCATTGGAATCATCCATCCGAACTCTTGCTGGTTGATTCCGACGATGCAGGGAACGGAGTTGAGCTGCTTTTCAGCCAGAAGCTCCTCCGGCATCTTCGGCAGCAGCACTCCATCAACCACAGAACACATTACGGGCTGGCCCTGGAAAGAGGACAGAACAGTGTTCATGCTGCCCTCCCCACTCACGTCCACTTCCTTCTCTCAGCTCCTCTGAGCACGGCCAGCACCACACACCTGTGTGCCTGTGGGCAGTGGCACAGAGCTCAGGGTCTAACAAAGCAGCTAAGTGTGTGACCCCAGCGGATTAGCAGTGGGCAGGTGATGGAGGGGATCTCCCTCAAATTGAAATGTGTAAATATATTATGTTAATATTTGTGTTTTATATAAAACTTTCAGCTTGAACTTTATGTCTATCTATATGTATCTCTCTTATGACAGTCAATTCTCATTAATCACAGTGGTTACGCTCCGTAAAGTCACTGTGGACTCTGAGTTAGTGAAACCTGAGCCACGGCCCCCAAATCCCACTGTGTACACTCAAACCACCAGCAAACTCCATCCCCAGTTCCCAGTTTCTTTTTCTCCATAACGCTAGCCATCATCAGACACACTCCATATTTTGTGTGTTTATTGTACTCTCTCCTCACTCCTAGAGGGCCGGGTGTTGTGTCTGCTTTCTTTGCCTGTGTCACTGGTCTATCCCTCCACCACATCCACCCACTCCCACTCCCCGCTCAAAACTCAGGCCCCGGCACATAGTACTCAGTGCTAATGGAATCTTTGCTGAATGACTGAATGCATTTCATTCAATCCTCAAGACACCTTCTAGGGCTGTGGTTCTCAACCTTCCTAATGCCACAACTCTTTAATACAGTTCCTCATGTTGCGGTGACCCCCAACCATAAAATTATTTTTGTTGCTACTTCATTACTGTAATTTTGCTACTGTTAAGAATCATAATGTAAATATCTGATATGCAGGATGTATTTTCATTGTTAAAAATTGAACATAATTAGAGCATAGTGATTAATCACAAAAACAATATGTAATTATATATGTGTTTTCCGATGGTCTTAGGCGACCCCTGTGAAAGGGTCGTTTGACCCCAAAGGGCTCGAGGCCCACAGGTTGAGAACCACTGTTCCAGGGTAAGTGCTACTCTCCCCAGAGAGAAAGCAGAGGGGGTAGGACTGGGAGACATTGCAGAGGTAAAGGCATCAGAGCCTGGTGGCCCTCTGGAAGGTGGGAGGAATGGAGGAAGGAGAGGGGGAGGATGCTGTTGGAGTTTTCTGCGTGGCTGGGAGGAGTGTCCTCAGGCTGAGGCTCCTGGCTCCCTTCCTGGTGACCCTGCACACAGTGGCTAATCAGCCCTGCAGCCTCGCAGGAGATCTGGGCTCCTCTGTGCAGGCTCCTGAGCTCCTGATGCAGTTACCTCCCTCTCCCCAGGTGGGAGTTTCTAGTGCAGCCTTCTCCCCCTGGGGCATTTTTGGGAGCAGGAAATAAAAATAAGAAAAACTCTAGAGCCCGGCCAGCCTGGCTCAGTGGTTGAGTGTTGACCTATGAACCAGGAGGTCACAGTTCAATTCTCAATCAGGGCGCATGCCGGAGTTGCAGGCTCAGTCCCCAGTGTGGGGCATGCAGGAGGCAGCTGATCAATGACTGTCTCTCTTCACTGATACTTTTATCTCTCTCTCCCTCTCCCTTCCTCTCTGAAATCAATAAAATTATATCTTTTTTAAAAACTACTAAAAAGAAAGAAAGGAAGAAAGAGAGAGAGAGAGAGAGAGTCAATGACTGCTCTTCACTGATACTTTTATCTCTCTCTCCCTCTCCCTTCCTCTCTGAAATCAATAAAATTATATCTTTTTTAAAAACTACTACTAAAGGAAGGAAAGGAAGGAAGGAAGGAAGGAAGGAAGAAAGACAGGAAAGAAAGACAGGGTGTAGACTGTGCCCAAGAGACACAGAGTTAGTAGTTAAGAGCACTGGACCGGGAGTCATAGGAACAGGTTGTGGTCCGACATCTGGTCCTCCTGGCTGTGTTACCAGGCAAGTCACTGCCCCTCTCTGGGCCTCAGCAATATAAACACAATGAGTTACTATGCATCCACAGGGAGAAGTC
>NW_005371689.1:17693-20611 GCF_000412655.1 Myotis brandtii
AGAAAGAAAGAAAGAAAGAAAGAAAGAAAGAAAGAAAGAAAGAAAGAAAGAAAGAAAGATAGATAGATAGATAGGAAGGGTATAGACTGGGCCCAGGAGACACAGAGTTAGTGACTAAGAGCACTGGACCGGGAGTCATAGGAACAGGTTGTGGTCCGACATCTGGTCCTCCTGGCTGTGTTACCAGGCAAGTCACTGCCCCTCTCTGGGCCTCAGCAATATAAACACAATGAGTTACTATGCTTCCACAGGGAGAAGTCTTTCATTCATCTTTAACTGGAGCTTAAAGGTGTCAAGATTTGAAACTTGTGACCCAGAAACCAACAGTCCTTACCTCTCGGGGGTCTCCATGTAAATCAAGACGCAAAAAATTCTGTGAAAACAAAGGCAAAGCATGTGGGTGAGAGGCTTCCTGGGAGAAAGGCCTGTCTTTGTCAGCTGCCCGCCAAAGGTATCAGGTTCTCCCTCCCGGTGCTGCCCTGACTGGCCAAGAGAAAGTGGGCAGGGCATTGGCTCCCCTGGGCATGAGCTCAGGGTCTAGCTGTGGGTGGGGGAGGGGAGCTCTGGCGAGGGTTTCTGTTGTGTGTGCCTGCACTGCCCTCCATCCATTTCCCCTTTTGGTTCCCCAGGCAACAACACCCCAGTTTTAAGGGGGCCTCCCTCATCCTCATTCCATGAGTCCAGACATGTATAGAAGACCTGGGTGCTCCATCTTCCTGACCACAGGGATTAGCTCATGGATTGGCATGGGGCCCATGTCAGGCCAATAGACTTTACCCCAAAACTCTTGCTAGAATTATAGCAATGAAGGGAATGGATAGCAGATCGGATATATGTCTAGAATAGAGTGCTGCTGTTGCCTTGAACCTCCTCAGGGGACCAACCTTCCTGAGAGTAAACCAACGCTAAGAGGTAAAAGTTGAGGGGTACAGACAGATTCTAAATACTAGATGTGTGTCTGGGTCCAGCCATGCCTGAAGCCATCCACTCCTGAAGTTTTCAGCCACCTAACGATTCTGTGACAACACATTCCTTTTTCTACTCAAGACACTTTGCAAAGAGTTTTCCCATCTTGCATCAGAAAGTCCTCACTCATATACCCTCACTGAAATTCCCGGATTGGAGAGAGTGCAGGTTGGGCTGAGGGACCTCCCCGCACCCATGCACGAATTTCATGCACCGGACATCTAGTAGTGTAATAACTCTCCAGCTTGGTCTAAATGTACTATGGTGCCATTCTTGTTTTCAGAGATACTTTTGTATATCCACCAGGTGGCTTGTCCCTCTTTCAGGCTGCAGCCTGGCTGGTCCCCACCCCATGCTTCTCTCTGTGTATGCTCACCACTATTGCGCTGGTTCATGCTACACTATAGCTAATAGGTCTGACTAGTAGGTAGAAACTAACCAGTAGAGAACCTTCGTTATAGGCTGTATTTCTACAGGCCAGGTGTTTATGGTGTGTGTGTGTGTGTGTGTGTGTGTGTGTGTGTGTGTGTGTGTGTGTTGGGAGAATGGATAAACATGGCAAGACTTCCACATGATCCCAGAAAGTCTCAGAAGGGTAACATGGGTTCTCTGAGTTTTCCCCAAGTGACCAGTCCTCCCCTTACAACCTTACAAGCTGGGTCCTCTTGTGCCACGTGGAAAAAATGTGTCTCTTTCCAGGCTTCAGGAAACAGCTGTGTTTTAATTCCTTCAAAACACTGGTCACCTTTTTTGAGTCTGAGAAACCAGAACCCAAGCCCTAAGGCTGCCCTGGGTTCAACCCATGGACTCAGAGTGGAGTTCCATGCAAGAGGCCTGCCCTGGGTGCCCAGGAATGTCTCCCGAAGCCCATAGGGTCCAAACAGCAAGTGCAGGGACTCAGGTTACTTTTGGGCTCACACTCACCCCCTCTTCGAAAAAAAGGGAAGAGTTCCCATTGGCCCTAGATGCTGTATTCTCTGGGTGAATGTCCCACTGTAGCTTCCCTGTAATGACCCTTGCCATAGCCACCCTTCAGTCCTCAAATGTCACCTTCTCTGTGAGTTATCCCTGCTGATTATAATGAATGATCCTCTTCTTTGTACTCCCACCACAATGGCGGATGGATGGATGGATGGATGGATGGATGGATGGATGGATGGATGGATGATGGATGAATGAATGGATGGACTGATGGATGGATGGACTATGGATGGGTAAATGGATGGATTTGGTCAATACATGGAATATGGGTACATTGGATGTTTGAGTGGATAAATGGGTGATAACTAGTATATACATGACAAATGGATCATTGATTTTAGAGAGATAAATGGTGGATATAGATATATTGTGGCTGGATGATACATGAACGATTGATAATAAATCAATGAAGTTATGGATAGATTGATATTAGGATGAGAAAAGTATATTGATGAATTGGATATATTTGTAGAGGGATAGACAGATAATAAGATGATGAATGGATGGATGGTTAGCCTAGGATCACAACTGAGGCAGGATCTCAGAAATTCTAGAAACTTGGGCCATCACTGGGTCATAACTGATCATTTCTAAATTAACCAAGAAACATTTTGACAACCTTTCTGAAATCTTTGTTCTTGATATCCCCCTTCCTCAAATTCAGGATGGTAGTTACCTCTAGGAGTAAATAGTGTCTAATTTCTTTAAAAAAATATCTCTGAAAACAAGAATGGCACCATAGTACATTTTGACCGAGCTGGAGGATTATTGATCATTATGTCAGTTTTTGACATTGCTAACATTTCAGGTATCTACACTAATAAAAGACAAAGATGCTAATTGACCGTACCTTTCCTACGCCCAAGCCACGCCCACCAGCCAGTCAGAGCTACTATATGCAAATTAACCCAACCAAGATTGCGGCTGGCAGCCACGGAGCTGGAGCAAGCAGAAGGCTTGGTTGCCCTGGC
>NW_005371689.1:20637-23709 GCF_000412655.1 Myotis brandtii
TGGGGCCTCCGCAAAAGGCAACAAAGTTTCAATCATAGAAGCTAAATAAATCCCAGATACCTGCTTCCAGCCAGCCTCCACTGGGAGCTTTGGTGGCTGGGGGCCGTGGCCAGCAAGCAAACAGCCATCAGCCTCTCACCCAGGCTGGCCATACCCTCACGGGATGAGGGTCCCCACTGGGGGGCTTGGCCAGCTTGAAAACAGCCATCAGCCCCTCACCCAGGCTGGCCAGGCACCCCAGCAGGAACCCCCACCCTGAAGGGGCAGTGGTCAGCCTGCAGACAGCCATCAGCCCCTCACCCAGGCTGGCCACATCCTCATGGGGTAAAAGTCCCTGCTGGGGGAGTTGGCCAGCCTGCAAACAGCCATCAGCCATTCACCAAGGCTAGCCAGGCACCCAAGCAGGACACCGTTCCCTGAAGGGGGTGAGGCCAACCTGCAAACCGCCCTAAGCCCCTCACCCAGGCTGGCCAGGCACCCCAGCGGGGACACCCACCCTGAAGGGGGTGTGGCCAGTCTGAAAACAGCCCTCAGCCCCTCACCCAGGCTGGCCAGGCATCCCAGCGGGAACACCCACCCTGAAGGGGGTGTGGCCAGTCTGAAAACAGCCCTCAGCCCCTCACCCAGGCTGGCCAGGCATCCCAGCGGGACCCCCACCCTGATCCGGGACACACTTCAGGGCAAACCAGCCGGCCCCCACCCAGGCCTCTTTCCTCTATAATAAAAGGGTCATATGCAAATTGACCCTAACAGCAGAGAGACTGGGAATCACTGGTCACTATGACACACACTGACCACCAGGGGGCAGACACTCAGTGCAGGAGCTGCCCCCTGGTGGTCAGTGTGCTCCCACAGGGGGAGTTCTGCTCAGCCACAAGCCAGGCTGTCAGCTGCCAGTATAGCAGTGGTGGGGAGAGCCTCTCCCACCTCCTCAGCAGCACTAAGGATGTCCGACTACAGCTAGGGCTGCTCCCGGCTGGCAAGTGGACATTCCCCGATGGCTCCCGGGCTGCCAGAGGGATGTCTGACTGCTAGATTAGACCCAATCCCCCAGGGAGTGGGCCTAAGCCAGTAAGTGGTCATTCCCCGAGGGGTTCCAGACTGTGAGAGGGTATAGGCCAGGCTGAGGGACCTCCCGAGTGCACAAATTTTTGTGCACCAGGCCACTAGTTTCATAATAAAAGAGAAGAAAATAAATTCCCTATTTAGGTTGAGGGGTGCCATTACTCCAGAGAGGACAGACCCTGTCCCAGGCAGTGTTTCTGGGACAAGGGGGCAGCTGAGATGATAAAGCCTGAGGCCAAGTACCGAGGGCTGGAAGGGGGGGGTCCTTTGTGGGATGAGAAGGGAGGCACCTACCATCTTCAGCGATGTCTCCAGGAGCTCCTCCTCCGACTTCTGGCGCAGGCAGTGCACCATGACCGCCGAGGTGGTGGTTTGACAGCCGGCAAAGGTAGCGATTTGCTGCAGAAATCACAGGGGACAGCAGCATTCAAGAGCCATGTCCCTCCTGTCAACCAGTCGATGTTCCATCCCAACCTCAACTTCTAAAGGGGGCGGGGGATGGGGGTTGCAGACATTTCTCTGGACCAGCAGGCGTGGGCCCTGGGCCTCAGACATGCCAATTCCGCCAACTCTGTGCCAGTTTCCTTCTCTCTCTTAAAATGGGCCAAAGGCTCTCAAAGCCGGATGTCTGCAGAAGGGCAGCATAGAGTGGACTTTAGGGCATGGCGTCCAGAATCCCACTGTCTGGTTTCAAATCTCGGCTCATCCTCTTACTAGCCTTTGGCCCCTATCTAGTGAATCGTGCACAGTGCGGCCAGAGGAGAAGTTGAAACAGAGAGAAGAAAGCAGGCTCTTCCATGGCGGGCCGTGGAGAGCGTACATTAAGGGGAGCTTGGGGGAAGGTGCTATGAAGAATAAAAAGTCTTAAATTCCCTTCATTAAATCCCTCCTTTCCTGACTTAAGCCTGGCCAAGTGGACTTCTGTTGTTTACAACCAAAGAGTTCTAGAAAATTCTCGCCCTCTTCGTTTCCTCCCCTCCTCTCTACCAGCCAGCCCCTTTCAGCCTGGCGGCTGCCCCCACTGAGCCACGAAACCACTCTCACAGACCAACTGAAACACTCCCACCCCAGACTCCTGTGTGCACTCATCAGCAAAGCCCCATCTGCTGCGTGTTACACTCCCTTCCTTGGATCCCTAACAGTCTCCAGATAAAGACAAAGTTCTCCTTGGGGTCCCTGGCAGCAGGGTCCCTGCCAATGTCCCCAACCTCAGCTCACTCCAGGTTCCCTCTGCTCATACTGCTCAGGCCTCATCAAGCTCCCCCCCCCCCCCCCCCCCCCCACCCCCCTGCCTCTCTCTGACACTTTCTCCTGCCACAGGACATTTGCAGACATTGCTCCTGCTTCCTCCGACATTCATATCTCACCAAGCAGGTTACTGCTCATCCTGAGGATTGCACATTAGTGATCACTTTCTTCAGGGACCCTTTCCCCCTACACCTGGACTAAGGGCTCCTTCTGAACTCTGTCATGATGTTAAGTACCTCTCCTTCCTGCTCCTACCATGGCTGACATTGTATAACTGTGAGAGTATGTAGTTGTTAACCCGTCTCCTCCATTAGAATGGAAGCCGCACAAGGCTGCTAGGTGTCTGGCTGTATCAAAATTATTTGTTTCCCGGCCAGCATGACTCAGTGTTTGAGCGTCCACCTATGAACCAGGAGGACACAAGCCAGGGGGGCAGGCTCGATCCCTAGTGTGGGGCCTGCAGAAGGTAGCCAATCAATGATTCTCTATCATCATTGATGTTTCCATCTCTCTCTATCTCTCTCTCTTCATCTCTCACATCAATAAAAAATATGTATATTTAAAAAAATTATTTGTTGAGGCAACAAATGAATTGACGAATAAATTCTCCAGGAACCCAGCCTAGTCACAAGGCCCCTCGGGGAGAAACCACTCCAGGCCCATATGTGGCCAGGGGCGGGGTCCCCAGAACTCAGGCCCTCCGAGAGATGAGACCTGGTGACAGTCCACTCCCCACGCTCGGCCCAGCAGCCCACCGTG
>NW_005371689.1:27014-28298 GCF_000412655.1 Myotis brandtii
CTATGTGCCAAACATGGTTCTAAGAGCCTGAAGCAAAATAGGCAAAACCTCTAACTACATGGAGCTCACACTACAGATCGTCAACAAATAAACAGGTACATATAAGAACATAACACCAGTAAGTGAAAATGCTCTCAGGGTAAATAAAACAGGGTCAGGGAAAAGGCAGGGGTGGGGCAGTGGGGTCTTATTTCAGATCAGATGTCTAGGGAAGGCCTCTCAGAGGCAGCCACATCTGAGTAGAGATCTGAATGAATGAGCACAAGAACCTGGCAAATATCCAAAGAAAGGAATTCCAGGTGACAGAGATAGCATGTGCAAAGGCCCCAGGGTCCATGAACAAAAGTGTGAAGGCAGAACATGCAACCAAGAGAAGGAACTTCTTCAAAGAGGTGCGAGGGATCATGTGTGGATGTTGCCAAGGTTGGGCACAGAGCTGGTGGGTCATTGGAGACCTCCTCCTCCACTAGAACAGTCCAGTGGTGTGGTCTGAGTAGAAACCTGACTGGTGGTGGACAAGAGAGACTGGAAGGAGAGAAGGCGTGGAGAGCTGATGGAGCAGTTTTAATGTAACAGGGAGTAGAGAAATGGGCCGGGGGGTGAAAGAGATGAAGAATCTCAATGAAGGCATTGCATGCTGGGACATGACTCCCATATCGCCCTCCTTCAGCCTTACAGTTCTTTCCAATGAGTGTCTGTCCCACCTCCTGTCCATCAGCCATCGCAGGGTCCAAGGTCCTGGGGCCGGTACATTGAGAAAACCTACCAGTAACGCTGCCTTAAGGAACCCTGGCTCCTGTATCCATGGAGACTCCATGGAGAAGACTCTAGCCTTGGCTCATGCATGTGCCAAATGCGGAAGCAAACGGGGCGAGTGACCCCAACATTCCTCCTGAGAGGCTTGTCCTATGGAATCAGATGCTCTGACACCTCCCAGCTCCAGCCACACGTTCCATCACCCAGAAGCATTCATTGAGCTCCCACCCAAGTCTGCCCTTCCCTCTATTCCCATGAGAGGTGAGGTGTTGGACCTGCCACTCTAACTGCTGTGCTGCTGTCATTCCAGAGGTGTGCCGTGTGCTGTGGCAGCACAGGTAAAAAGGAGGTGAGCATTTCAGAGGCGGGAACGTTTGAGTTGGGCCTTATGGGATGCATAGGAGTGTGTCAAGTAGAACAAGCATTCCAGGCAGAGGGAAGAGCACACGCAAAAGCTCAGAGGCAGGTGGACCAGCGTGGTTGGGAAATGAGACAGTGTGTGGAGCCCAATTATGAAGGGATTTGGAC
>NW_005371689.1:29536-31384 GCF_000412655.1 Myotis brandtii
TGGCCTGGGAGCTCTGTGCCTGTGCAAAGCTGCTCTTACCAGAGAGAAGACGTTGAGTGGGTAGGAAGCCATGAGCGGGGGCCCTGGGGCTCACTAAAGCCTCCCAGCATCATGGATAGCGAGAAGGCCTGGCTCCTCTCCTCGTCCTGGCAATTTCGGATGCACCAGGTCAAGGACAGGAGGCTGCCTAGCTACTGCCCCCCTGGGCGATGGTCGTCCTGACACCCTGAACGCAGACCGGCTCTGGGCTGGGCTCCCACGGAGGGTGCAGTGGGGCCGTGCACCTCCACCAGGTAACCCAGGTGGTTGAGTCCTTCTAGTTCTAACAGTTGAATCCCATTCACTCGAATGGCAGCAGATGTGTGGGGCCCGTGACAGGTCAGGGGTAAAATATTTGCAGGGCGACATCAGGAGAACTGCTGCAGCCCCTGGTTTCCTAGGTGACCTTTGGTGACAATATGACAATTGGTGAGTCCTCCCAGGGAGTCAGGCATTCACTACTCCTTGTGACCAGGTAACTAGACACACCTGGGAACTGAGAACTTGCCAGGTCCACACCCCAAAGCACTCCCACACACACACCTCCAGGCTCACCCCACTCTCCAAATATAGCAAAGTCCAAGTCAGGAGAATAAATAGAGTCAGTACCTCTGATCCCCATCAGCTGCTTAATTTTTTTAAAAATATATTTTATTGATTTTTTACAGAGAGGAAGGGAGAGGGATAGAGAGTTAGAAACATCAATGAGAGAGAAACATCCATCAGCTGCCTCTTGCACACCTCCCACTGGAGATGTGCCCGCAACCAAGGTACATGCCCTTGACTGGAATCAAACCTGGGATCTTTCAGTACACAGTCCAAAGCTCTATCCACCAAGCCAAACCAGTTAGGGCAGCTGCTTAATTTTAAAAAAATTTTTTTACAAAGCACTTAGTATCCTATCTATACTAATAAAAGGGTAATATGCTAATTAGACCAAATAGAACGGGCATCTTCTGGATGTACTTCCAGACAAAGCTGCAGTGGGTGTGAAGGCGGAGAAGGGCCAGAGGCCGGCAGTGGCTGAGGGACACCTCTTCCCAGTGCACGAATTTTCATGCACCGGGCCTCTAGTTCTAACATATTACATAATGTATGTATTTATTTGCATGGTGTTTATCATCTATCTCTCCCAGCTGGAACACAAGCTCCATGAAGGTAGGAATATCTGTTTCCTTCACTAATGGGGCCCAGGAGCCTAGAACATGCCTGGCAAACAGAAGGTGCTCAATAAACACTTGTTGGATAAAGAGTGCTAACATGCTGTGGGAGTTCTGGAATTTGTTATTGTTGTTCATGAATATATTTTTATTGATTTCCGAGAGGAGAGAAGAGGGACAGAGAGATAGAAACATCAAGGATGAGAGAAAATCATGGATTGGGTGCCTCCTGCACACCCCATACTGGGGATCGAGCCGGCAATTCGGGCATGTGCCCTGACCCGGTATCAAACCATGACTTCCTGGTTCATAGGTTGACGCTCAACCACTGAGCCACACGGGCTGGGCTGGAATGTTTTTAAGGATCTACCGTATCTTAAGGATCCAGAACAATGGAGAAGGCACTCAAAGGCGTGCCTTGGCGCTTTCCCACATACCTTTGAGGCAAACGTTCCACTAAAAGATGCCAACACTTACATAGGAGGGTAGGAGGTGGCATTCTTCACGAAGGTCCATGGCTCTGCAGGCTGCGGAGGAGCAAACCTCAGGGGTCCGAGCGGCGGCTTGGCAAAGGGGACTCCCAGGAAAACGGCCACGGGCTGTGCAAAGCCTTCTAGGCTGACATACTCCCCCAGGACCTGGCCCTGCA
>NW_005371689.1:32078-38001 GCF_000412655.1 Myotis brandtii
CCCGAAGAAGAGAGAATGACTCATTGGGCCAGAGCTATCTAAGGGGAGTGGAAAATTATCCTGGAATGAGAAGCCTCATGTCTGAAAGGGCCTCGGGTGCCAGGCTAGGGGTCTGGGCTTTACACAGTGGGTCCATGAGCAGAGCAGCCATGAATATTTGGAGAATGAAAATAAAATCCAGATGGGGCCTGGGCTGTCAGGGTACTGATGGCCACAGAACTGTGGGTCCAGGAGCCACAGATAGTATAACCATGCAGAAACTTTATTTTCCTTAATCTGGCCTTTATTTTTTTTATTGATTTCAGATAGAAAGGGAGAGAGAAACATCAATGATTAGAGAGAATCTTTGACCAGCTGCCTCCTGCACGCCCCTCTCTGGGGATCGAGCCTGCAACCTGGGCATGTGCCCTTGCCTAGGATCGAATCCAGGATCCTTCAGTTCACAGGCCGATGCTCTATCCACTGAGCCAAACTGGCTAGGGCTGGCCTTTATTTTTTTCCCCCATTGATTCTAACTGGCTTTACCCAGCACCCTGACTCACTCAGCTTCCCTCTCCCTTGCTCAATCATGTAGCCCAAGCATATCAAACTCGTGACCAGTGGCCTGAGAGTTGGACATGCTTGATGTAGCCCTCATGACAACTGGTCAGCATCCAGCAGTCTTAGGAACAAGGTCCTGGTTCAATTGACTATTGATTGAACTTTTTTAATCCTCACCTGACAACATGTTTGGAGAAAGGAATGGAGGCAGGGAGGGAGGAAAGAAAGGAAACATCAATGTGAGAAACATCAATCGGTTGCCTCCTATACACGCCCTGACCTGGGATTGAATCCACAACCCAGGTGCCTTGACTGGGTATCAAACCTGCAACCTTTCAGTGCACAGGACAATACTCAAAAGACTGAGCCGCCCCAGTGTAGCTCAATGGACTATTTAGGCAGAGTTTTCAATCAAATGGAACACAATATCTTGGCCTCAATTGTGTTTTAGCTTTAGACCCAGGAAAGCAAAATGATCCCATAGAACAAATCCTCACCATGTCTTTTATTTTCTGTTCTGATACATTGACTGACATCCCAGGTATGGCTGACTCTGGAGGGACTGCCCCTGCCCCCTTAGAGTGAACCAATTCCTAGAGATAGTCATCAAATTGCCCTTCTAGCATGCCAGAGTCTGTACCTCTAGCCCTCTTCCCCCAATAGCTTCTTTCTCAGGCTACCACGCCCCAGCCACTATCTTCCTGCCCTAATCACTCCAGGGCCAGATCCCTGCCAACCTGCCAACCACCACTGAAATTGCCTATTTGCATAGCTTGCCCTGACCTGCAACCACCACCAAGACTCTTGCCACACTTACTCCCTCTTCTGTCTCCTGACCTACCTGCTGTTTACCTTGAGGCCATCATGGTGGTGGGCCCCTTCTGCCTCTTGGAAACTGAGAGTAACAACCTATTTTCTCAATGAGGTGGCTCCTGATCTGCTGGCCCTCCAGCAGTTTCTATAAAAACAGGACACTTTAAAACAACCCCTTTATTTAAGGATTCTTCCGTGGCACTTCCTCAAACCCCAAAGAATCAACCCATTTCATCCTCAGGAGAACCCCCCGCCCCACAGGGAGGTGTACCATCATCACACATTTTATAGAAGGAGGCGCCCTGACTAAGGACACACAGGCCCTCAGAGTCACCCTCTGAGTCGATGTTAATATGCTGCTAAGCCGCTCTCCATGATTTGTCCACATCTGGACCAATAAACAGGGGAAATAGATGAGCTCCTGCAGGTCCTCGTCCACAGGGTTGAGGTGAGCGGTGGTCCATCTCCACGGCTCCTCACCCCTGGGTCTGCTGCAGACTCACTTGTGAGATACTTGGAAGGTGGAAGTGGAGGCCATCTCCCTGCTCCTTTTGGCTGTTTATGTTGGCAGTTTAGTTGTAGAAGTATGAGATTTCCCAAAACATAGTTCTCAAATCCATTCTTCAGTTTTCTAGGTGGAAGAAAGCAGTTGCTAACAGCAGCTACAAAAATGGTAGCCTCTAGAAATCAATTTTCTGATTCCTAGTTCACAGTTGTATAGAATTGTCCTCGAGTTCATTGTCAGTGGTACCTCAGAGATGGTAGTTCTCTAGTGGATCTGTTCTATCTGGCTTTAGAAGTCTATTCTGGAAGCCAAGTATAAAATCTGTTCCGCCGGCCTTTCCAAAGATTGAGTATGCACCAAATCCTCTATATGAAATATTGTCTGATTATCATATCTAGGGTAGTTTCTCTTTTCTGCACTGAACTGCGAATGCTATATTGGCCCTCAGTTTCTCTATTTGTTTCTAGTATTGGCAGTATCTTCCTTTAGTCATTAGAAAATCTGCAAACAAAAAACTCCATGGTTTTCTCAACAATGCTCTTTGTCATAGACATGAGATCTCCTAACAAAGCAGAGTAGAAAGTAAGAAAGGCAAAGGGGTTTGTACCTCTGGACTGATGTTTTATTTATAAAGAAAATACTTTACGAGATACTTTAGATTGTGGCAACACATGAAAATACCTAAACAGCTCTAGCCAGTTGTTCATTGGTTAGAGCATCGGCTTGTGGACTAAAGGGTCCCAGATTCAATTCTGGTCAAGGGCATATACCTCCATTGCAGGTTCCTCCCCAGCCCAGGCCATGGTCGGCTTGGACACAGGGGGCAACCAATCGGTGTGTTTCTCTCACATCAATATTTTTCTCTGTCTCCCCCTCTCTCTTTAAATATCAATAGAAAAATATCCTTAGGTTAGGATTAAAAAAATTAAAAAGAAAAAAAAGGTTGCCCTGGGTAGGATTCTTATCTTTTATCTAGCAGGGAAATAAACACAGGTCATGAAGCTCACACAGGTAAAGACCACCCATATCTCTACCCACATGGGACAATCTGGGTTGTTCTCTAAGCAGAGGCTATTTCTAATCACCACACACCACACACACACACACACACACACACACACACACACACACACACACGGGCCTTTGCAATCTGGGAACACTGCCTGGCTGCTAGCCTCTGAAGACTGTAGGGTGCTGTATCAGCATATTCAGAGCCCCAGGGTGAATTATTCTTCTGATCCCACTGTTCAGTCACACCAGGGACACCAACCCGTTCTGCAGGGGCAGCCACCTCCAGACCTCGCCCCGTTCCCGCCTGGCTCAGAGTCATCTGCAGAAGGGATGGGTGAGGCTGGAGTCTGAAGCCAGACCTCAGCTTGGCTCACATGCATAAGCCCCCTGCCTCACGTGAATGAGATGCAGTGTTTCTTGTGTCAGTGGGAGGTGGCTGGGAACACAGCTTTCCCTTGGGGGAGCTCCCTCAGGTTTCCCGTGTGGAAATGGATTATCTGGAGAGTAAAATCCTAGGAACTGGCCTTAACTCCTAAGCAGCTGGACAAGTCTTAGGAGAGAAGACACCCCCAGGGGCTCCAAATAAGCCCCCCATCCCCTCTATCTCCATCAATTTACTCAACAGATATATGGCAAGCATCCATGCAGCAAGCACTGGACCAATGTGAGCCCATGAGCTACTGTGCCCTTCACTTGGCTTTGCCCTTCACTTGGCTTTGCCCACTAATCATGGCATGAATTGGCACAGGCTTTGTGGTGGAGAACACTGCACAGGCAGACCAGGAGTTGGGGGGCCCACTGGGTGACCCTGGGGGTCCCTTTCTGGAGAAAGAGAGGCAGTGGGTGGCTCATGTACCATCCACTCCAAACCAAAATTCAGTGGATCTAGAATTCTGTGACATTTTTCTGGAACCTCAGTTATTTTCATATTAACATCCCTTTTTCTGCCATGTCAGCCCACCATCTGTACTATGTAAGGCAATTTCCCTCCAGTGTCTTTTACTTTAAACACACTCACTCAACAAGAAAATGTTACATCATGGCCATACGTGGAAGACCTGGATGAGTTGTCACAAGTAAAGGTGAGCATGGAAGGTGTGTCACTGCATTTTAAAAAAGTAAAATGTTGTTGGCAAACAGAAGAGAATATCTATACTAATAAAAGACAATAATGCTAATTGACCATACCTTTGCTACAACCACCAGCCAATCAGAAGAGTATGCAAATTAACCCAACAAAGATGGCGGTTAATTTGCATACACAGGTGCCCAGTGAAGACTGAAGACAGTGTAGAAGGAAGCCAAGCAGTGCAGAAGGGAGCCATTGGCGGAGAAGGAAACGGATCGGAGGTAGCAGAGATCAAAGTGGAATGAGGCAGCGGACATGGGAGGGAGCGAAATGGCAGAGAAGGGAGGGAGCGAGGTGGCGGAGAGGGGAGAGAGGCGAAGCAGAGGACACTGGAGGGAGCTGAGTCGGCGGGGAAGGGAGGGAGCGAGTCAGCAGAGAAGGGAGGAAGCAAGGCACTAGAAAATGGAGGGAGCCGAGTCGGCAAGGAAGGGAGGAAGTGAGGCAGCAGAGAAGGAAGGGAGCTGAGGCACTGGAGAAGGAAGGGAGCTGAGGCAGCAGAGACGGGAGGGAGCCGAGGGCGAAAGCAGAGAAAGAAGGGAGGGAGGCAGCAGAGAAGGGAGCGAAGCCCGCCTCAGTGGGCTTCGCTCCCTTCTCTGCTTCACTCCGGTCTCAGGAAGCCCTATTCTTGCAGGAATCTTCCTGCAACGGGCCTCTAGTGGACATATAAGTGATTTACAAAAGTGCAGACCCAAAAATAAGTTACCCAACAGGGAAAGTGGATGGTGGGTGGTCAGTAACATAAGGGCAGGGACACCTTGTCCACTACCATGACCACCAGTTTGGGGACCAGGCACCAGCTTGATCAAGGGTCACCTTTACTGCAACTAATTCATTGAGCCTCAGGGAACCAGATAAGGATTTTTAACCCATGCCCAGTGTGGGAAGAAAGGATAGCTTCGTACTTAAGGACTCAGGCTCTGGAGCCAGACTGCCCAGGTTCATGTCCCAGCTCTGTCTCCAGGGCCCCAGCTTCACAGGCGTGACACCCAGCAGTCACACAGGGATCCTCCGCTGCTTTACGACTTTGCTTGTCGCCATCTTAATATGTTTTTACAATACGGGTGTTTTTTGGTGGTTTTATTTTTGCACAACAAATTATGTAACTGGTCTTATCTGTCACTTACTAGTTGAGTTTTCTTGGGCCTCGGGTTGCTGTAAAGATTCTTTGAATATGAAAATTTATTATGAAGACACAATCTCAGTTACTATATTATAACAGCATTTAAAGGTATAATCGCCAGATTACCGAAGGCTGCCATCACCTCCACCTTGTGACAAGCCACCGACCAGCCATCTATCAGTCCATCCATTTAGTCCCACTGCCAATCACATGCTGGGGGACCAGGAAAGTGAATCTGACCTTGATCCTGACCCTGAGAAGCCCATGGTCGAACAGCCAAGCTTCTGGTCACTGGCTAACACACCTTCCTTCCCATTCCTGGTGCCAGTGTACAGGTGAGCACAGGTTCCTGCGGCCAGCTGTGCCAGCTGTGTGACCTTGGGGAGGGCATTCCTCCCACTGAGCCCCATCTCATGAAGATAACCACCCTCCCTGCTGCAGGAAGTTTGGCTCAGGGCATAGAGCATGGGCCCATGGACTGAAGGCTCCCAGGTTTGATTCCCGTCAAGGGCACGTACCTCTGTTGCAGGCTTGATCCCCGGCCCTGGTCAGGGCACGTGTGGGAGGCAACCAATTGATGTGTCACTTTCACATCGATGTTTCTCTCTCTCCCCCTCTCCCTTCCATTCTCTCAAAAAAAAATCAATTGAAAAATATCCTCAGGTGAGGACTAACAAAATAACCACCTCCCTGCTCCTGGCTTGTCAGAAGACAGAGAGGAGAAGTGGGCTGTGGACAGGTTGAATCTGTCACCGGGGGCTGTGTGTGATGGCTACCACCAGATGGAGGGTCCTCGAAGGGCATC
>NW_005371689.1:41297-43617 GCF_000412655.1 Myotis brandtii
CCTGGCTCCCTCTCCTTCCCACGCCACTTCTCCACTCCTCTCCTGGTGTCCCTGGGGTCACCTCCAAATAAACTAGCGGCATTTGGATCCTTTTCTCAGAGTCCACTTCTGGAAGAAACCAAAACAGGACAGCGCCCCACCCCTGGCCACATGGAACCAGCCTCGGAGGCCTGTCTATGCTGAGGGGTGGGCAGGACAGACAGCGAAGTGGGTGGGGTTGGTGTCCCTTCCTGTCCAATCTCTGGGACTCACCTCTGTGGCCACGTGCCACAGTCACAGATGGGACACCAAATACCACATCTGCCAGCAACTCCAAGAACCAGTCTTTCTTTTTGACAGGGTCATCTGTCCCTCCTAAATACTTCTCAATGACCGCTGGGATCAGTGCCTCAGGGATGTTCTGAAATGGAACCAAGAGTGAAAGGGACTGCCCCCCCGGTTGAGCGACATGGCTTCTCCCGCCAGTGAGCACGGCTGTGCAAAACCTCCCTCCCCCTGTGTCCACAGTGATGCTCTCAAGTGCTGTGCAAAGCCGCCCTCCCCTAGTGGCAATGTGGGAAAGGCCAAAAGTGGGAAGAAAACCCTCTGGCCCCAGTCTTCATTCTGCCATTTAATTGCTCAGTGACCTGGGGCAATCCCCTGTCCCTCCTTGGGTCTCAGCCCATCCCACGAATTCCCTAGACACTTACAGTGTGGGACCTCCTCAAGAGTGACGTGGCCGTCTTCTCGTCCATCTTGCCTTCAGAGATCGGGTAACCCATGATCTGTTAAAACACCGGGTTAGCAGTCGTAACTCATTTGGGAACTAACGGGAAGAACCAAACTGACCAAACAACCAAACCGGTGCAGGCTGGGAGACAGCTTGTCATGTCTTGACGGGCAAGTTCTCTGATGAAATGGGCAAAATCAATGAATGAAAGGGACTTGTATCCAGAAACTCAAGGAGGGTGAAGAAGATGAAGTAAATGTTAAAAGAAGCCGATTCAGGGCTCTGCAATATAATGCAAGCTAGTGTTGAAGGACAATGTGGGAAAGGCCAAAAGTGGGGAGAAAACCCTCTGGCCTCAATCTTCATTCTGCCATTTAATTGCTCAGTGACCTGGGGCAATCCCCTGTCCTTCCTTGGGTCTCAGCCCATCCCAGGGATTCCCTAGGCCCTTACAGTGACGGGGTAGGACTGCCACAAGAGTGAAGAGGCCGTCTTCTTGTCCAGCTTGTCTTCAGAGATCGGGTAACCCATCATCTGTTAAAACACCGGGTTAGCAGTCGTTACTCATTTGGGAACTAACGGGAAGAACCAAACTGACCAAACAACCAAACCGGTGCAGGCTGGGAGACAGCTTGTCATGTCTTGACGGGCAAGGACTCTGATGAACTGGGCAAAACCAATGAATGAAAGGGACTTATATCCAGAAACTCAAGGAGAGTGAAGAAGATGAAGTAAATGTTAAAAGAAGCCGATTCAGGCCTCTGCAATATAATGCAAGCTAGTGTTGAAGGACAGAGCCCTGGGGGACGACACAGACCTCCCAGATACCCCACGCATCTAAGATGACCCAGGAAGCCCCCATCCTGTCATCAGGGCTTCTGTCTTTTGGCATAACCTTTGAAACCGGGCTTAGGAGAGAAGTGCACAACAGCTCTGCACACAACCATCCCATCCAAACCTCCGCTCTAAGAGCCTTGACCAAACTCTAACACAGCTCCCAGCAGCATAGGCTAGGTCCCTGGGTGACTGATCCCAGCCCCCTGAGAAGGCTCTGTGCTGCCAGGAGAAGGCACTGTTTGTTCCAGCTAAAGCCTGTCTCTGCCCTTAGAACTGTACATCTACCACCCAAGTTGTCGCTCAAGGACCTGGGAGCCATCCCTCTGAAACACAGACATGCAGGGGATAACTCTGCTCTCTCTCCCGGTCCCTAACTTCAGTGGGCACCTCGCTGGAACTGACACCCCTGTCTGCTGACATACACGCAGGAGAGGTGTGCTTATCCTCCAGAGAAGTGCCACTTCACAAATCCAGGGGGCCTGGTCTCATGGCCATCCCTCCACCCACCCTGCACAACAGCCTTTACAGGGCTCCAGCCTTGTGCTTCAGGGTTTGAGTGGAGTTCACACTGGATCTTACCCCTGCTGCAGTAATATAACTGAATCAAACCTGTTCCTACCACTTCTACTAGTATCTGGCTTTATCTTTAACAGAAGGGAAAGCTCTTCCTAACATTTAGAAGTCAATTTTACCTCAAGAGGAAGGAAGCTCCTATGACTTTTTATAACTGCATGACGAAGAGCATGCCTGGGGATTTATGGAGAAACTGGAAAG
>NW_005371690.1:0-506 GCF_000412655.1 Myotis brandtii
TTTGGCAAAAACTACAACCAAACCAAAGAATAGGTTGGCTGCTACTACACTGACGGCCAGATGATTATGACCACCCCATCCCTACTTCATTGACACTTCCAAAATACTAAATATTGAAAACTTCCTAAGCAAATACTCTCAAGGTTTTATTATTATTATTATTATTTCCATAACTAATTCACTTCATTGTACTGACGGGGTGGTCATAATAATCTGGCCACTCTGTGTAGTGTGGGCTGCAAAACCAGAAACCCAACAACTACACAATTCTGAAACTTTCTCTGATAAGGACCAAAATCCTCATTATGGAGTGAATAAAGGAAGGTACCCAAAGCCTAGCTAATCCCCACAGATGGACCCCAGGCCTCTGAACCACATCGTCCCTCGGGGGGATGGGAGGGAGGTGTCCAGTGGCAGGCTGCACCTGTGAGGGGCCCCAGTGGCAAAGAGATGGCCCACTCAAAGGGCTTATCAAAGGGACTAGTTACAGAGGTGGACAGGGCTCA
>NW_005371691.1:0-945 GCF_000412655.1 Myotis brandtii
GATTAAGTTTCTCATATATGAATAGGGGATTAAGTTGTTCTTAAAGTTTCCTTTTCAATGCCTGTACAAAGTAATTAGAAAGATGACTCAACTATGAATCCAGCAAGCAAAACCAATAAACATGGTCAGACTGACCCACCAGAAGTCAACATCATCTCATCAACATCTTCTCATCGCCTGATAATAGCTGATCTATAGACCCAAGGCCTGCACGTACCTACATTCCCCACCCTAGCTAGCCCCTTCCCCTTTATAATCCTGTCCCCTACACCTTGCTAGAAGGCAAGATTTAATACTTGTAAGCACCCTGTCTTCTTAATTAGACTAACCATTACTATCATTGTAATTCTCTTTGTTTTCTTATAGTCTACAAAATCAGAACTCGAACAGTGAACGCGCTTCAAGGACCCGGAACTCCCAAAGCAGAAAGTTCGCTGCCTCCCTCTGTCTTCTACAGCCAACAAAACAAAGAGGGAGGAGATGTGGAGAAGCATGGGACTTGGTTGGAATGTCTGAAAGGAGGATTCTCAGGAAGGTCCAGGGCCTCTGGGGGGATCTTGACAAAGGCGGCAGCCCCTACCTTCACTTTTCCAAACAAGTCTGAACCCCCCGTGTTTACTTAGACATATCCTTGCTTAAAGGACATGTGTGCTTTCTCAAGGATACTTACCCTACTGATTGTATCTAGAGGTTAATTTTAGTTCAAGCTGTTGTTAAAATAAAAACCTAAGGAGACAATCGAGTTTTTTTGGCACCTGATGCCAACTAGCCCCTTAGCTTCTCTTTCACAGAAACGTATGTCAAAGTAATCATTCATCCGTTGTTCAGGGTTTGCCTGCCGGTCAGTCCTGGCAAATTTTGGTTTCATATTGTTTAGGAGAGATGGAAAAATGGAAATTATCTGGAAGCAACCTATCTACACTAATAAAAGAGAAACATGGTAAT
>NW_005371692.1:0-1173 GCF_000412655.1 Myotis brandtii
GTTTAAATAAAAATTTTTGAAGGATCATTCTGTTGCACATTTTTTTTGGTGAATTTTTTTTTTTTTAAAAAGAACAAGTGAGAGGGACTAGAGAGATAGAAACACCAATGATAAGAGAGACATCAAAAAGTTGCCTTCTGCAGACCCCCTACCGGATATTAAGCCCACAACCTAGGATTGTGGCCTGACCAGGAATTGAACCAGGGGCCTCTTATTTTATGGGTCAACGTTTAACCACAGAACAACACTGGCAGGGCTGTCTGGTGAAATTTGCTCTTAAAACTTACAATATAAAATAATTAAAAGCTGCCCCACCAGTGTCGCTCAGTAATTGATCATGGATCTATGAACCAAGAGATCACAGTTCCAATCCTAGTAAGGGCACATGCCCAGGTTGTAGGGTGCATCCCTAGTGTGGGGCATGCAAGATGCAGCCTATCAATGATTCTCTCTCGTTATTGATGTTTCTGTATCTCTCACCCTCTCCCTTCCTCTCTGAAATAAATAAAAAGTATCTTAAAAATATTAAAAGCTTTTTTAATTTCCAAATTAATACGTATTAACTTACCTCCCTGGGACGGCGTTTTCGTGATGCAATAAAGGTTTCTGCAACAAACACACAAAAGAAAATGTAAAAATAAGAAGAAGGGAAAGAAATCAGAGTCTCTGGTGGAAGAACCTATACTTTTTTGTAGCAAAATTGTATATAAGTTGCCTACTCAGTACCCCCAAGTTCTCAGGTGAGCCTTTTGTGATAAGATCAAAATAGTATTTCACAAAATACATCCAAATCTGGAAATATAATTCCAAATTATTCTCATCTGTGAAAAATAATTTGAAGTGTTTTGCAGTAATCATCAAACTCTCCTGTGAAGATACTGTAGTTCTTTTTATTAATTTTTTAATAAATGAGACATCCTGTTCAGAGAAGACAATGCCTTGTTTAATGCCACTTCATATGCCTTGCATAAGGTCACCTAACATGAAGCAATTATTACATCATGAAATAGAACTCAGTTCTAAGATAAGGATCCAATTCAACACGTCACAGCTCCTTTACTCAAATTCACTATTTTTCTTGCACTAAAGGAAGATAAATTTTGAATAAATTCTCACCTTATACAACGTAGTGACTATAGTGGCTTCAGAACTGGCAAACAACAAATCAGATTG
>NW_005371693.1:0-963 GCF_000412655.1 Myotis brandtii
AATACTTTAAGCAATAAAACAAAACAAAACAAAAAAATAAAAATAAAATGTTTATATCATAAAAAAAAAAAGAACTGGCTGCCCAGTGGGTGAAAAGCTTTGCATTCTGATTGGGCCTCTCAGGCTTCTGTGAGCATCTGCACGTGGAGAGATTGCTCCCCACTTTCCAAGGGGTTTCAGCCACCAGCAGACCTACAATTATGTGGGTCTTCACAGTGTACAATGCCCTCCAAATCCTGAAGGAGGCACCAGGAAACCTTTGTCTATTAGCAGTTCTGTCAGTCAGTCGCTCCATTGCATGGGGCCTCATGAGGAAAACATGGAGAATGGGCTAGACGTCTCTACTGTGGGATGAATTGTGTCCCCTCACAAATATGTTGAAGTCCTAACCCCCAGTGCCTCAGAATGTGACCTTATTTGGAGACGGGCTCTTAGCAGGGGTAATAAAGTTAAAATGAGGTCATTAGATCTGGCTCTAATCCTATATGACTGATGTCCTTGTATAAAGGGGAAATTTGGACACAGAGACACATAGAGGGAAGACAGCATGAACAGACCTAAGGGGAAGATGGTGTCTACATGCCAAGGAGATTGGCCTCAGAAGGAACAAATCCTGCTGAACACTTTGATTTTGGACTTCCAGCCTCCAGAACTGTGTGACAGTAAGTTTTTGTTGCCTAAGCCACCTGGTCTGTGGCCCTTTGTCACAGAAACCCTAGCAAATTAACACGATGTCCTTGAACTTCTCCCCTGCCATGGACCCCTTTGGTGGTCTAAGACTGACTCTGGGCGGCTTCTCAGAAAAACGATTAAATGTAAAAAATAAAATACATTGGATTACAAAGGAAAGACCATTTATTGAAATACGGTTATCAAAATACCAAACATAAACATTTGTGGCATAGTGCATACTAGTATGAATACTTTATTATTTATTTATTTATTTATTTATTTATTTTTATT
>NW_005371693.1:4100-21060 GCF_000412655.1 Myotis brandtii
TGTCTGCCCACTTTCAATCTTAATCTCTCAAGAGGCTGTTTCTGACAGGGCTATAGTTGGGGAGGTTGCCGTATGGCTTTCTGGGACTGAATGGCCTCTCTTCAGGCCAGTTCCTGAGGGCTCTCAGGGACCCTTTGTAGCACTCAGGTTTTAGTCTGGGTGTGGCTGTATTGGTTGCCTGGAGACTGCAGGGAGTGGCTGTCTCTTCAGGGGAAAATGACTGCTTAGGTCCAGCATGTCAGGTATGCCTCAGTGCCAGACTCCCGGCCACCTCTCCCCCAGACTCCATAAGTCCGCACCTCAGCCACAGGTGAGTGTTTGTATTTGAATGGTCCTATGAACTGGGTGTAGTGAATAATAGCAAAGACCAAAGAGGGGAAAGAGCTGCACCACTGCAAACCCCTCTCCCCCCAGCATGGCACAGCTTGGGCAGTTGTTCAGGCTGCCCCCTCCGGGCTCAGCCTCTTGTGGCTGTGGGCTTAGATCTAGAATCCCCTGCCACCAGCATCCCTGTGGACTTCCTTTCCACAGTCAGATGTTACGCCTGTCCCAAGGGACGCGGCCTTGGTGCCGTGCAGCTTCCTTCTGACCCTCTGGGCTTGGAGGTCTCAGAATTCTCTCCAGCCCAGATCCCTGATTTTATCAGTCTCCAGGCGTCCTCTGCCCTTCCCGGCTGTGAATTGTCTCACCAGCTGTGTCTACTTCGCCAGTTAGGGGTGGATGTTATTCGATTTAGTTGCTCCTTCTGTCTGCTCCGAGACAAGGCTCGGGACACGTGTGCCTATTCTGCCGCCATTTGTCTCTCTCTGATGCCATTTTTGTGGGGAAGAAAAAAAGAAGGAAGCACATAGGATATTTGATTGACACCACAAATACCTGGTACTAATGTTAAGGGTTGACTCAGCGAGATAGACCACTGACTCAGAATTTAAATTTAGGGGCCTTTATTAAGCTGGCCAGCTGACCACAGTTCCAGCACCCCGCCGAAGCAAAAGGCTGAACTGTAGTACAGACTGCAAAAGTTACAGCATATTTATTTGCAAAAACTACAAAGTTACAAAGCTTTGTTTATGCAATTTTCCCCAACACAGTATAGCATTATCATCTTCCTTTCTATGTTTTCCGGGAACAGAGAGCATAACATATTGAGGAGGGACCATGAGACCATATCTCAAGGCCTGACCTAATGTCAGTACCTTCCTATCTGTCTGTTCCAGGAACAGACAGCACAGCGTGCCCCAATATGCAGCCCAGTACAAATTTGTGCACCAGGTCTCTAGCTGGTTTATAAAAAGGCCGTAGCTTTCTGGGTGTTAATTTTGTATCCTGCTATATTGCCAAATTTATTTATTGTTTATGAACTCTAGGACCCTTATTCTGAATTCTTTTTCTGACATATTGCATGCCTCTGTTTCACTTAGCTGCTTTTCTGGCATTTCCTCCTTTTCTTTCTTTTGAGGGTTTCTTTGTCTACCCATTTGTGGTCTCACTGACTGATCTAGATGTCGAGTCGTGCAGGGGCTGCTCCTTGGGTGGCAGTGGCTTCTGATGGCCCTGCCATAGGCAATGAGTCAGCTCCGGGAGATGCTGGACACAGAGCTCTGGGTCCATGCAGCCAGGGGAATGCACACCTTGTATGTGTACTTTAATAATGGATTTCAGGATGGGAGGGCAATCTGGCTGCGGCATCCCCATTGATCACCCCATTGATCACCGGGGTTGATTCAGCTGATCTGGCTGGCTATGCAGGTTTCCCCTTCCTCTCACACTGCTCCATTGCATCCCTGTCCCTCCAGAAGCTATGTGCTGGGCCAAAGAGGACGACCTTCCCAGATAGAGGAAAGGACTGTTCTTTGGTCAAGGGTATATGAGTAGCTTGCTCCCTGGCTAGAGCCTCCAAACAAGCTCTCAAGGTCCATTTGTAGGAGAACGTAGGGTAGTCAAGCTTCCAAATGAGGTGCTACATGTGGCAGTTTGCCTTAAAAAAAAAAAGATTATATAGCAAGATGTAGTGACAAGTCTAAATACAACTGTAAATTCCAAGTACAGATGAAGGGTGAATGGTATCTGCCATAATCATAATATGAGACAGGCATATCATGATTTCTGTTGGTGGCAGACACAGATGCCACTGATGTGGTATGTTGCCCACATTCCTAGTTAAAGTGCTAAATATCTGTTGTTGGTTCGCAGAAGCAGCAATTTCTTTTTCATCATCAAGTGTGCATCTTCCCGAATTCTATTCACTCCTAGACTGGGTGATGTCTAGGGGACTGTTGAGATGTGTGATTAGGTGACTCTGGATTGCTTCCACTCTGAGCCTGCTGTCTGTGGCTGCTTGCCTGGGTCCCACCAATCCTCCAGTTTGGGCCTTCAGGGCTTGGCGCCAGGGCCTGGTGTTCATGGCCACACCTCCTCTTCTCTGGGCCCTTGTTGTCATGGCACTGGCCTACTTGGCTTCTGGAAATTGCTCCTTTCTCAGTTGAAGGTGTCACTGCTCTGGAAGATTTCTCTGCATAGCTGGTCTGTGACTCAGCGAGAAGGTGTTGAGAAGGAGTCACATGTCAATTTCTTCAGAGGAGCCACCTCCATAGCTGCTGCATGACTCAGCCGAGCCCTTCCTGAGGTCCCACACAGGCAGGAAATAGCTGATTGTCTATCCCAGGAACTCCATCCTACCTACCCCTGTGCTGGAGCCAGCTGTCCCTGAATCATGGACCTCAAGTCAGCTGTCAGATGATCTCCACTCGTGTGGCCCTCTTCCAGCTCAGTCTCTCCAAGAAGACTTACATGAGCTCATCTAACTAATGCGAATACCCATACACTCCTTCTCCACCCCACCCCCACAGGTTCTTATGTCACAGAAAGAAAAATCTTTCTTCAGATTCTGTGTTTTGAATGGAGGAATTACACCTTAATGGAAACATTCTCTTTATGACACAAGGGAGAATCCTGTTCTTTAAATAAATGCAGAGGTTACATTATCTCAATTTGGAAGGAATATTACAGTATTCCATCTATTTTAAGACTTGCTTTTTTTTTTTTTCTCCATGCTTGAATACCTTGGAATATGTGTCTTACAATTCCTGGTGTCTTACAATTCCTGGTGTCTCGTATTTGAAGAAATAGGATGCATAAAGAGAGTCTTCTTGGGTATTAAAGTATCAGGGACTGGAGCTGAAACACAGATGGCCAGCTATATACCAGGGGAGGAAAAGATCACCCCACGACCAAGGTCCCACTGTACAATACTTGACCTCCCAGTTCTGCCTGTTGCTAGGCACCCAGGACTTTCCACCCTGATAACCTTCTGTACCTGGCCTAGATGTTGTCTCCAGTTTGACCAGATGCTCAATAAATGCTTGCTTATTGAATGGATAGGTGCACAGCAGCCATTGCAAGGTGACAATATGGTGGAGTGGTTAAAACCAAACATTTAGACCAGGGGTCCTCAAACTATGGCCCGCGGGCCACATGCGGCCTGCCGAAAACATTTATCCGGCCCGCCGGGTGTTTTTGCAGCCGCTGTGTGCATAGGAATTTGTTCATAGTTTTTTTTTAAACTATAGTCCGGCCCTCCAACGGTCTGAGGGACAGTGAACTGGCCCCCTGTTTAAAAAGTTTGAGGACGCCTGATTTAGACTCAGAGAGTAGAATTCTAGGCCTGAATTTATCACCTCCTAGATCAGTGGTTCTCAACCTTCCTAATGCCGCGACCCTTTAATACAGTTCCTCATGTTGTGGTGACCCCCAATTTCATTGTTACAAATTGAACATAATTAAAGCATAGTGATTAATCACAAAAACAATATGTAATTATATATGTGTTTTCCGATGGTCTTAGGCGACCCCTGAGAAAGGGTCGTTTGACCCCCAAAGGGGTCGCGACCCACAGGTTGAGAACTGCTGTCCTAGATGGTCTTTTGCAGATCTCTGTTCCTCACCTGTGAAATGGGATAACAGTACTGTTGTTGTAGGGCTATTGTGAAAATTAAGTGAGGAAATGCATGAATCTCCTAGCAGTCTCTGTTAAACAGTAATTGTGTAATAAATTTCAGCTCTTACTACTATTCATCACTAGATTGTGAATCTACATAAGATCATAATAATGCAATAATTGCTTTTATTGTGAAATGCTTTATCCTTCAAATGAAGCTGTACCATTATACAGTTGATATTTATTCATATTTAAATTTGGTGTTTATATGTATGCAAAAACTTTAAATAGCTAAATACCTTCTTTTTAAAATAGCAATACTTGTTTAACATTATAATGTTATCTTATGAACATTAATAGTCAAATATTTTAACATGCATATACATATTTTTATACATTGGGAAGGATTGAAATGTTCTTTTCTGTGTAGCTGGTCAGGGGTTTCTCTTAACCTTGGAAAATGGTAGCTGCTTTTATAAAAGTGGTCTGAACAGATTTTATTTTTCCCTCTTCAACATATTATAAATCAGTGATTTTCAACCTTTTTCATCTCATGGCACAAATAAGCTAATTACTAAAATGCTGCAGCACACAAAAAAATATATTTTTTGCTGATCTGACAAAAATAATAGGTATAATTTTGATTCATTCGCACCAGATGGCTATTGTTGTGTTGACTGTTATCATTTTTTAAATTTGACAATCTGAGGGAAAAGAGGTCAATGACCCTGACTAACTAATTGGGTACTGCATATTTTAAAAATTATTGTGGCACACCAGTTGAAAATTGCTGCTATAAATTCATTTGAAAAAGCAAGTGTCTTGTTTCCTTTTTTTTCCTCTTCTTTTTCAGAAATTGGGTTGCTGTCTGAGTACTTGGAGGGGAGAGGATCCTGTGTGTCTGTGTGTCACGTTTGAGGGGAGTGTCTCCAGTGACCTCCTGGAATGTCAGTAAAGCGCTGAGTCACACAGAACCTCCCACCAGACAGCATGAGGCAGCAATTAGAAACTAACCATTAACTGCAGGGCAGGAAGAGATGAGTACAGTTTCCAGCTGTTTGACAAGTAAACACCAGTGATATTTACCATTACCTACATGGAACTAGAGTCACATACATATCAAGGCCCTTGTGCGAGGGAGGTGGGTTATGAAGATTACCTACCTAGTCTTTGTGCTTGACCCTGGCAGGATGCAGAGTGTGTAGAAAAGGTTATTTAGAAATGCCTCTTGGAAGAATCTAGGCTTTGCAGGAAAGAACAGACAGATATGGCAGACAAAGAATTCCTGAGCTTGTCCACACTGTCCCCATCACACATTAGCCACATGTAACTATATAACTAGTTATCTTCCTGTTGTGGTATCTTTGCTCAGTTGCCTCGCCTATCTAAATCACCCTTCCCTGGAGAAATTCTACTTGTCTCTCAAGACCCTGGATGCAGATATTGCCATTTCCAGTGTCACTTCCTCTGTGATGCCTTCCTTATCTTTACCGGACAGAATTACTATTATTTTTTTTTTTACTCTGTGGTAACAGCCCTTTATTATAATGTATATGAATTAGCTATATCTAAAATATAGCTAATAAATACAGGCATACCTTGGGACCATCCCAATAATGCAAATATTGCAATAAAGCGAGTCACATGCATTTTTTTGGTTTTCCACTGCCTATAAAATTAAAAGTTATGTTTATTCTATAGTCTAATAAGTGTACAATAGCAGTATGTCTAAAAAAGAACATACCTTATCTAAAAATACTCTATTTCTAAAAAAAAGAAAAGCGTAGTCTGAGCCTAATTTGAAAATGGTGCTGATAGATTTGCTGGATGCAGATATTGCCACAAAATTTCAATTTGTAAAAATGCACTATCTGTGAAGCACAGTAAAGTAAGGTATACGTGTTCATTATCAGATATTTATATATAGGATTTATAAAATATATCTACATATATTTTTAGCCTGTTAATGAGATGGAATATATGAATTGCTTTTTGAATGTTGAACCAGCCTTGCATTCCTGGAATAAATTCCATTTGGTTGTGGTGTCTAGTTCTTTTTGTACATTGTTGGATTCAATTTGCTATTATTTTGTTGAGGGTTTTTGCATTTATATTCATGAGAGATATTAGTCTATAGATTTCTTAGAATGTCTTTGTCTTGTTTTGGTACTAGGAGAATGTTGACATAATGAGTTAGGAAGTGTCTCCCCTGCTTCTCTTTTCTAGGACAGGTGGCAGGTAATTGACATGGATTACTCCTTAAAATTTTGGGAAAAATTTTCAGTGGAACTATGTGGGCTTGGTGA
This sequence comes from Myotis brandtii, assembly GCF_000412655.1. NCBI lineage: Eukaryota > Metazoa > Chordata > Mammalia > Chiroptera > Vespertilionidae > Myotis > Myotis brandtii. The sequence goes on from NW_005371693.1 coordinate 10,344, forward strand.
TTTCTGTTTTGGAAGGTTATTAATATGCCCTTAGCATAATAATCACAGTTATTTTAAATTCCAGGTCTGATAATTCCCAAATCTCTGCCCTATCTCAGTCTGGCTCTGATGATGGCTTTGTCTCCTCAGACTGTGTGTTTGCCTTTCATCATGCCTTTTTTTTGAAAGTCAGATATGATGTACCAGAAAAAAAGAACTGCGGTAGATAAGACTTTGGTGTGAGGGCTAAGCTGTGTTTACTCTTTTTAAAACATCTTTATTGTTGAGAGTATTACAGATGTTCCCCCTTTTTCTCCCCATTGCCCCACTTCACCTGGTTCCCACTCCGCCCCAGGCCTTTACCACCCTATTGTCTGTGTCCATAGATAATGCATATTCTATATAATAAAAGCCTAATATGCAAATTGTTCGACCGGGAGTTTGACTTTCACTAAGATGTGCGCTGACCACCAGGGGGGGTGTGGAACATGGCAGACATCGGCGATGTGGCGCTGGCAGCAGGTGGCAGTGGAGGCACTGCCGCGGGACCGTGGCGGGATGGTAGAGCAGGTGAGCGGGTGGTGCCAGGCCAAGGCGGGTGCAACCCAGAGCTCAATCACCCTGCCGATCACCCCACAGACAGAAACCAGTGGCAGAGGTGGGGGGCAGGGCTGCCACCTGGCTCCCAGGCACTCAGGGAGCTGAAGGGGGGGCCCAGCCCTGATCGATCGCCCCAAAGGTGGGATGGTGGAGCAGGTGAGGGGGCAGCGCCAGGCCAAGTTAGGGTGCCAGGTGGGACTACAGAGCTGCAAGACTGGGGGCGAGGGCTGGGACCTGATTTTCCACAGGCCACCTTGAGGGACCCCACCCATGCACGAATTCATGCGCTGGGCCTCTAGTATTCATATAAGATCTTTGGTTAATCTCTTCCCCCTTCCCCCTGAGATTCATCAGTCTGTTCTATGTTTTCATGCCTTGGTTCTATTTTACTCATCAGTTTATTTTGTTCATTAGATTCCTTGTTCATCTTGACTACTCTAGATATCTCATATAAGTATTTGTCTTTTGGTGACTGGCTTATTTCATTTAGCTAATGTCCTTAAGTTTAGTACATATTATGGCATATGACAGGATTTTCTTTTTTTTTTGTTTTGTTTCTTTGAAGGGGCATTTATTCAAATAGTGGTTTGTTAAAAAAAATCACATTATTTTATAGACAATTTTCTTTTGGTTGTATGAACTCTTTTTATAATACATCTTTTAAGGCTTATTTCATTATTGGTCTTTTGCTATTGCTTAGAAAAGTATCTATCCAAGATGGTGTTAACTAAGCCCAAAGAAGGTGCCAAATGCATACTTGTCAATTAATTAATCTATACAAAATGCAAGACAGCTATTCTCCTTTGTTTTTTCATCATAGATCTTCATAAGAGTTTGGGGGAAAACTGAGGGTCTGCATGGGGTCCAGAAGCTGCCACATTCTATCCCTCCCTCCTTTTTCACCTACACTGACCTGGAACTGTACTTCTTGAGGATAGTGTCCAAAAGGCTAACGAGCTCTTCAGCATTGATGAACTTCTGTGTGCTGAGGGTGTACTGTACATCTTCTCACAGAAGTCTGCAATCTCCATCCACTCCTGAACGAAGACGCAGAGCTGCTCTGATAGGTGGGAAAGGAGTTCTTTCATGTGAGGAGTGGTTCCACTCAGGGTGCCATGGCCAGTCACCACCTTCTTTAGCTCATTATGCAAGGAAGTATAGATAGTGTGGATAGAGTCCTTCCTGCTGAAGAAAGACTGGTCCCCTAGTTTCTGCCCCAGGTAGGTGAGGCTGTGATAGACCTTCTTGGCTGCGGCCAGGTGGGCCAAGGCCGCCAGCAGCAACAGCCAGCTGCCCCCCGCGTTCTTGTTGGCCTCTCATTCCTTCTCCACATTTTTTTTTAAAATTAAATCTTTATTGTTCAGATTATTACATTGGTTCCTCTTTTTTCCCACCATAACTCCCCTCCACCCAGTTCCCACCCCACCCTCTGCCCTCACTCCCCACCCACTGTCCTCATCCATAGGTGCACGATTATTGTCCAACCTTCTCCACATTGTTGTTGGCCTTGTCATAAGAGAAGACACCCAGGTTAGAGAAGAATGTCTCCAGCACAGCCTGTTCCACTGGGACCAGGGAGGCCAGCTGGATAGACTTTCCCATGTGAGCTGTGCTCCAGCTGCACCCATGTGGCTGAGCTCTCCCTTGCATTTCCAGGTTCTCAAGCTGGAATTTCCTTTTTTAAGGCTGAATAATATTCTATTGTATTTCATACTTTCTTTACTCATTAATTCTTTGATGGACATTTAAGGTTGCTTCTACCTTTTGGTTATTGTGGATAATACAGCTATGAACATGAGTGTGCAAATGTCTCTTTGAGATCCTGTTTTCAATTCTATTGGATATAATACACAAAAGTGGGATTGTTGGATCAATGATAGTTCTTTTTAATTTTTTGAGGAACCTCCATACAAACCACATGATGAATCTCTCTGTCTTTGTCTTTAAGACTCTGAACTCCTCAAAGGTGATATTTTGTCTTATTCACCTTACTTCCTCTATCATTTGACATAGTGCCTAACACCCAATAGGTAATCAATAAGTATTTGTATTTACTGAATAAGTAGTAGATTCTAGAGACATCATTAGCTCACAAGATCAATCTTAGCAGTGAAGTCTTGCCCAATGTTGCTTTCTCTGTGTGTATGCAATGTGTATTAGCATGTACTAATTTGAAATATCAAATTTGGCATTTCCAGAAAGAAAATCACCAATACTTTTCTGAATGACAATAGCTTCAGAACAGTTCTGAAACTAGAAAGAAACAAAGCATCACATCTCATGTTTTTTTTTTATTATTAACTGCCATCCAGAAGTCTACCAGTCTTGTGATACAGAGTGGAAGTTAGAAGTTTTCAATTGGATATGACTTCCTCCTGGATTTGAGTTCTGGATTCCTTCCAGATTCCTTCCTGGATTTGAGTTCTGGAAGCCTTGGCTTCTTGAGAGGATTATGCCACCAGTAGTAGAGAGAAGCTATTGCCAATGAGAGGAGGGTAATTACTTAGGATTAACAACAGGACACGAATTTGTGGGTCTCATTCATGGTATTCGCTCTTACAACATCCAGGAAGGTGGGAAGACCATTGAGAGAGATGGCTGTGTGATGCACCATGGAGGCTGGGCCCTAGCAACTGAAGCAACCATCTTGTTCCAGATTCCTCTATCCGAGCTTGGCATGGAAGCCCCGGGCTGCCAATCTTCAATGGGCCATGTGAGTGTAAACAGGAAATGAATATTTTGCTGTGGGTGCCTTTTTATAACCTTGGAGAAGTGCTGAACAGGAAGAAACATCCATAATTGGACTTTTCACTATCTTAGTAGAATGGTGACTTGGAGTTGACTTTGATTTAAGGAAATAAAGCAATTTAATGATTCATGTACAGCTAGATTGCAAGAGGAAGATTTATTCCTAGCACATATGTAATACATCTAGCACAGTTCTTGGATGTTTAAGGGACTTGATAAGGATTATTTTCCTTCACCCTTACTTGTAGGTAATGGCTAATGCATATCCTTTGATAATTTGAAATACATCCTTAAAAATATTGAGTGTTGACCACATTTGGGGTGGGAGGATTGACTTGTTTTAAGTGCAACTGGGAAGCATGTTATTTCTTAGGCAGTGCCCTAGGGGAGGGGGGGTGTGACTGGATAAAAAAGGTGAAGGGGGCTGGCCAGTATGGCCAAGTCCCATCCACCAGGAGGTCCCAAGCGCCAGGAAGTTGCCGGATTCACAGGTTTGATTCCAGGCCAAGTTGTCAGTGTGCCCAAGTTGTGGGCTTGATCCCTAGTAGGGGGAATGCAGGAGGCAGCCAACCAGTGTTTCTCTTTCATCAATGTTTCTCTCTCTCTTCCTCTTTCTGAAATCAATGAAAACATAAACATATTAAAAAATGAAGGTGAAGGGATTAGCTAAAGAACATATATGCAAGCCCCATGGACAAAGAAAATAGTTTGGTGAAGGCCAAGGGAGGGGAAGCCAGAGGGGGAGGGAGGGTGGAGGTGGGCAAAGGGCAGGAAAAAGGGGGACACCTGTAATTATGTCAATATTAAAAATGTTTAATAAAAAAAATAAAGGCACTGAGTAACCTAATGCAAAAAAGAGGAATTCTTATGTAAACAAAATTGTGCTAATCTGGGTTTTCAGATAGTTTACTTAATGTAACAACTAATAGATTAAGGAAAACTTTTTTTCAAAAGCACTGCTTGCACAAACTGTGAGTGACAACCTGACCCAGTGAGCACCAAATCCACCCTAAAGAGCAGCTCTGCTCAAAGGTCTTGTGAGGGAATTGTCATGAGTAATGGGGGCAAGCCACAGAGGAAATAGAGTTCCAGTTTACCACTCACTCTATCTAGATAAGGGAAGCCACACTGCAGGTCAGTCCTTTTGTTATGATTACATGACAGAAAACGAGAGATCATATTATTCCAGTGCAAAGAACTGGGCTGAGGGTCACTTGCTTTGCCAGCTGCTCTAATAAATGGTTAATGACTGGTCAATCTCACAAGATCCTCATAAGGCGGGTTAGTGACTGGATTGTCACTTTGCTTTCTCTACTTCCTCCTGGGAGAGGGACAGAGAAGTGTGCTAATTTTATTATTTATATAAAGCTAATATACTTGTGATTTTTCCACACCCATTTTCCTTTCAGGTGGGAAGCCAAAGCCAAACAAACAAACACACAAATCTTGGTTTTAAAGAACTCTTTCTGGGCTTCTGAACTGAAGAAGTCATCTATGGAATTTAGAAAAAACCTGGGACTGTTAGAAGGATTTTGGACATCACATGTATCCAGTACCTTCTTTATGGATAGGAAGGAAGTTCAAGCTGATGTGGAATTGCCATGTGCTCCAGTGACATGTAGAACACAATAGAGACTAAGATGGTTCTCCTGATCGCTGGTCCAGCACACGTTGATAAAATCAAGCATATGAGTGGCCTTATAAAGCACTAATATTCTGTTTCCCAACAACCATTTACTTATGATCTCTTTTTAAAAATCCAGTTTAATGTCCATAAGGACTTATGGACCACTATAATCTTACAAGAGTAATAAATGTGTTATATATCGTGTAGGCAATGCATTGTTTCATTTACAAAACCAGCAGAAACCTAATGCAAAAAAAGAAGGAGGAGGAGGCTAAGAAGGCAGAGAGGAGAAGGAGGAAGAGAAAAATAAAAGTATAGGCTGGTTTCCTTTATATAGAAGTAAAAATTCTAATAAAAATGTGAGCAAATGGTAGAATATAGCAATATTCCCCCACCATGCACTGATGGTTGAATATTAAACATTTTATTAATTTAAATATCATATAGATGGATCCAATACAAAAAGCTCATGACTGTAATAAATGCTGAAATAGCATTTATTTACTCTTGATAAAAATGTAGAAATCAAGAAAATGAGAAATAAGTGATTATAGTGAGTTCTAGCCAAGGGAATAGGAAGAGAAGTGAAGTGTCCCATTTCTGGGCTGAGGCCTGTAAGACACAGTGCACTCCCTGCTCTGTTTTCACCTGCTGCTGGCTGGATTCCAGTGAAAATGAGGCTCCGGGGGATGGCAGAACCACATGATGGAAGGATGCTGGGTCCCTGAATTACCTCACAGAGAAGCTATGAGCAAAAAGCACATGCTTTGACCAGGTTTATACAAAAAGAGTCTACCTGTGTTACGATCGAGACATTATGCATTTTGGGTCAGCTTAGCCTACCCCTTTGCTATTCCAGCACACCAATTCTTTACTACAATAGTTACATGATTCAATTCCTTATTCTATCTATCTATCTATCTATCTATCTATTGATCTATTGATCTATCTGCATCTTATTTGTTCTATTCTCTGGAGAACCCTGACTAATACAACCAGGATGTAGATGGCTACCAAGGGTAGCCCTAAAAAAGGGACAATTTTAATGTTCTGACAACAGAGTGGCTTAAAATAGCTCCCTCCCTTCCTCCCTCCCTTCTGCCATGATTACATACTTGCACTACCTTGGTCATGACAGAAGCTTGCGTCATCCAGACTGGGAATCTGAGGGTCTAGAAACTGGTGCCACAGCCTGACAGGTGATGAAATCCTTGCAATAGCTTTTCAGTGGAAAGCTACTGAGGAGATAGCATCACATTTTGTTTGGGATACCACTGACTTCATATAGAGTCTGGTCAACATCCTTGACTTGCATCTCCCCAAAGCTTTCAGAAGGGAAAATAACTTTGTGAATACACTTCATTGTAATTAAGAAAAGACCAGGAAGTGTAATTTATACTCCTTTAATTTATTTAGATAGTAAAAATAGGACCTAAAGGTGTGATCACCTTTTTTAAAAAAATTGCTGCCTACAATTTGACTTAGTTCTAAACTTTCTATGTGTTGTGTTGTAAGTAAATCTATTAACACTTACTTGTGAGAGTAAGATTTATTATTTAATCATCACTGTACATCAAGGCAGGACTATGTCTTTGCCTTTCTGATCAACTTAAAGTTTTCTTGTTTCTGAAATCTCCTAGAAAATCATTTTATAAGCATAAATATTTTAATGTATCTCTAAAAATAATTTTTATAAAATAATCAGAATAAACTGATTATACCTTTAAAATTACCAAATTTTTTTGTCATCAAAAATCCAATTAGTGTACAAATTTATAATTGTCACATGTATATTCTACACAAAGGGAACCTTGTATGAACCAATTTTTCCCCCACATGATAAAACATCATCAAAATCTTTCCATGGTATTATATACTCTCTATAGTATTATATTTAATAGCTGACTAGTAATTCTCTGTATAATTACATTATAATTTATTTAACCCACATTATATTAATGGATATTTAAGTTTGTTTTGATCTTTTTTTTCTTTCTGTGAAGAATACCACATATGGTATTTATAATCATAGATGAATCATTGAGCAAATGCTTAATCATATCCTTAAGATATTGAAAGTGAAAGTGAAATAGCTAGATAAAAGGTTAGGAGTTCATAAGCTGTAAGTAATAGAGTGGCCTGAATACATGGTAAGAGGTTCATATGGGCTTGTTACTATCATGAAAGTTTTCATTTTGCTTTTCCGGTTGGGTGTTTTTTGCTTCTTCGCATTTCAAATCTTTGGCTTGATTCTTGCGCTCCTCTGGTCTGCTATTGGGTGTAATATTCTTTATTTCCGACTGTGTATGCTTAATTTCTAGTTGTTTCTTTATCATAGCATCGAGGGTCTCATTAGTTTTCGTGAAGCTCTCCAAAAGTTTATTGCAAGCCCTCAAAATTGCGTTTTTTAGCTCTATATCGTCCATTTCTGTCATGTTTTTTTGTCTCCGCATTTTTTATGCTTTCTTGGTGCACCCCCTAGTGGTCTTTGTGCGCAGTCTTGTTCTAGTTGAGCCTTGATTGTTGTAGTTAATACTAGAGGGATTTGACCACCAGGCCGACTGGCTGTGTGAATCAGCTGTGTCTGCCGCGGAAAACTTCTGTCCTCTGGGGAGGTGCTAATCTAGCCTTTGCCTGAGGCGATCCGGCAAATGGCTCTGCGCAGGGCTTGGGCGGGGCGGGCTCAACAGGGCGGGCGGAGGGAGCCGTTATGGTGCCCTCAGTCCTGTTCCCAGAGGCTCTGCTTCTCAGAACCCCCGGAACCGCTGCAAACCTCGGAGGGAAAGCTGCCTTCCAACTGATGCCAGACACTCCCGCTTCTCCCGTTTGGGTCCGAGTCCCCAGCGATTCGCCCGTATCTGGAGCTCAGAGTCTGAGACTCCCCCCTGACCGAAAACGACAACCGCGCTCTCAGCCACCAGCCCGCTTTGCGCGCGCACCTCCGCACCTGAGTTTTTTCCACACTGCGCCTCCTCTGAGCCTCGGTGTGCTGTTATTTTTCCTTCTAGTTGAAGAGTCTCTCCTCAGCCAGCCTTCCTGTGGTTCTGGGTGATGTCCGTTCCGTCTTTTAGTTGTATTTTTGAAGTGGTTGTTTGCGGCAGCAATCTCCGGTGTTTACCTATGCCGCCATCTTGGTTTCTCGAAAATCATTTTATAAGCATAAATATTTTAATGTATCTCTAAAAATAATTTTTATAAAATAATCAGAATAAACTGATTATACCTTTAAAATTACCAAATTTTTTTGTCATCAAAAATCCAATTAGTGTACAAATTTATAATTGTCACATGTATATTCTACACAAAGGGAACCTTGTATGAACCAATTTTTCCCCCACATGATAAAACATCATCAAAATCTTTCCATGGTATTATATACTCTCTATAGTATTATATTTAATAGCTGACTAGTAATTCTCTGTATAATTACATTATAATTTATTTAACCCACATTATATTAATGGATATTTAAGTTTGTTTTGATCTTTTTTTTCTTTCTGTGAAGAATACCACATATGGTATTTATAATCATAGATGAATCATTGAGCAAATGCTTAATCATATCCTTAAGATATTGAAAGTGAAAGTGAAATAGCTAGATAAAAGGTTAGGAGTTCATAAGCTGTAAGTAATAGAGTGGCCTGAATACATGGTAAGAGGTTCATATGGGCTTGTTACTATCATGAAAGTAGAAGCCTGACATGGAGGTAGGGGGTTCCAGGGTTGGTTCCTGCTCCAATGAGGTCAGCTTCTTCCTTTAAAATTTTTTTTTTATTGATTTCAGAGAGGTAGGGAGAGGCAGGGAGAGATAGAAACATCAATGATGAGAGAGAATCATTGATTGGCTGCCTCTTGCATACCCTCTACTGGGGATTGAGCCCGCAGCCCAAGCATATACCTTTGACCAGAATCAAACCTGTGACCCTTCAGTCCGCAGGCCAATGCTCTATCCACTGAGCCAAGCTGGCTACGGCTCTTTTTTCTTTCTACTTCACCATCTTTAGTGTTTTGGTGATGTCTCATGTGACAGGTAATGACAGATGCCGCAGCTCAACCCATTATGTACTCACATGGCAGAGCCCAGCAGGAAGGAAAGGGCCCTGGGCAAGGAACTTTCCCTTGCATTGTCCCCTCTGTTATTAAGGGCCAAAAGCTAACCAAAAACCTCCCAACAGACTTTGTCTTACATCACATTAGCCAGACCTGGCTCACCTGCCCATCCTAGGCCAGTCAGTGGTAAAGGGGAGCGGAATTGCTCTGACTGACTTACTTCAAGGACAAATCTCTGGGAGCTTGGCACAAACTGCCCAAACCAAGTCAGATTCCTTAAACAACAGACCCAGGAGATAGGCTAACAGCCTTAAACAGTGAATGCTGTTGGAGACTGTGTATAAAACCCAAATGTTCCTCAGCAGGAAACTTTATCAGTGCTCGGTGTCTGCTTTCTTATTTACCACTGCAAACAGAGTATTGGCATGTAGGAGCTGCTTACAAAGTATTAATTGAACAAAGTCCTTCTCAGGGCACCCACTTAAAAAATATTCATAAGAACAGCTCAAGAGCGCACCCAGAATCCTGAAGTAGTGCTTAGATTCCTCCACAGCCTCTTGCACCACAGTCCTGCTCAAATATCATCTCCAACTATTTATTGTGAAAATTTTCAAACATGTTAAAAAGTTGAAAGAATAATATAATCACTTCCCATGTACCTCAAATTCAATAACTGTTAATATATGGTCATACCTGCTTTATCTACAAATGTATAGAATATTTACACATATTCTATATGATACTTTCATTCTAACTACTTTATATACACCTCCTAAAATACTGACATTGTTCTACATACCTGCAAAACCATGATGTCATCCAAAACAATGAATAATTCTTCAATATCTTCTAAGATTCAGCTATATTCAAATTTCTCCATTCATCTCCCAAATCCTATATAATAAAGCCTAATATGCTAAGTGTCCGGTCATCCAGTAGGCCATTCAACCAATCAAAGCGTAATATGCTAATGGTGTGCTAAGGCCACTCAACCGCTCACTATGATGTGCACTGATCACGAGGGGGAAGATGCTCCGACTGGTAGGTGAGCTTGCTGCTGGGGTCCAGCTGACTGGGACTGAGCGAGATGGGCCAGACATGCCCTGGAGCCCTCCCGTGTTCCCTCCCTGGCTGGCCAACCTCCCACATCCCTCCCCAGCCCCGATCATGAACCAGTGGGGTCCCTTGGTCTGGCCTGCACCCTCTTGCAATCTGGGGCCCCTCGGGGGATATCGGAGAGCCGGTTTCGGCCCGATCCCACAGGCCAGGCTGAGGGACCCCACTGGTGCATGAATTAGTGCACTGAGCCTCTAGTCCTATCTAATAAAGAGGAAACATGCTAATTGATCCTCATGCCGTCACAAAGATGGCGGCGCCCACAGCCAATAAGGAGGGAATATGCTAATTGACTGCCCTGTCCTCAAAGATGGTGGCGCCCACAGCCAATAAGGAGGGAATATGCTAATTGACTGCCCTGTCCTCAAAGATGGTGGCGCCCACAGCCAATAAGGAGGGAATATGCTAATTGACTGCCCTGTCCTCAAAGATGGTGGCGCCCACAGCCAATAAGGAGGGAATATGCTAATTGACTGCCCTGTCCTCAAAGATGGTGGCGCCCACAGCCAATAAGGAAGGAATATGCTAATTGATTGCCCCGCCCTCAAAGGTGGCACCCACAGCCACAAGATGGTGGCACCCAGTCCCCTCAGCCCC
>NW_005371693.1:21570-28541 GCF_000412655.1 Myotis brandtii
AGGCAAGCCTCAGATGGTGGCTGCCCAGCCACCCAGGGCCACCCGAGGCTCAGGTAACCAGGGCTGGCTGAGGCTTGTGCTGCCGACAGTGGCAGCAGCAGAGGTGTGATGGGGGTGTCGCCTTCCCCTGATTGCCAGGTCGCCTCCCGCCCTGAGGGCTCCCAGACTGTTAGAGGGGGTGGGCCGGGCTGAGGGCCCCCCTCCAGTGCATGAATTTTCATGCACCGGGCCTCTAGTCCTATCTAATAATAGAGAAACATGGTAATTGACCATACCTTTGCTACGTCTCCCATTGGCTAATCAGCGCGATATGCAAATTAACTGCCAACAAAGATGGCAGCTAATTTGCATACTGCAGACAGGGCGGGACACCAGGAGCCACCATCCAGGCCCCCGTGTGCGACCCCAGGAGCCACCAGAAAGCCAGGCCACAGGCAAGGTGACCCCCCAGGACCCAGGAGCCGCCTTGCCTGGGCCTTGATCGTGATTGTGATCGGAAAGCCAGGCCGCAGACAAGGCGGCCCCTCAGGAACCAGGGGCCCCCTTGCCTGCAGCCCGTGATCGTGATCAGAAACTGGACCCAGGAGCTGCCTTACCTGCGGCCCGTGATCGTGATCATGATCGGAAAGCCGGGCCGCAGGCAAGGCAGCCCCCTGGAACCCAGGAGCCCGTCGGCGAGGTCTGCAGGCGAAGCAGCGATCAAGCTATGAGGGGGAGGGTGGGAGGTGGAAGGAGCTACAGGAGCAGCTCTGGCCAGAGACTAATCACTTTTATGACAGAATAGTCCCCCACTATTTTTTTTTTTCCACAGTAGTAACCTTTTGAAGATACCAGGCCAGTTGTCTTACAAAATGTTCCATATTCTAGATCTGTCTGATTATTATTTGAGGTGTCATTTAACTTATTTTCTAGCATCAGTAATGATAGATTTGGTAAATTTGATACTTCAAGAATAGAGTCCATTCTATAAGGAACCATCAGTACAAATTTGCATATATATAATAGACCTTACATGCTTATAAATAATGGACTCTCTCTACATAATTATAAAATCAGTCTATAATGCTAATATTCGAGAATAACAGAATAGATTATAGCAAAACACAGAAAAATAAATGACTTAAAAGTCAATACTAGAGAGCTTCACCATGCCTCAGTGATATTCCCCACTGGCAATCTTTTTTCTTAGATACCATTATTCTTTATTTTTTTATATATTTTATTGATTTTTTACAGAGAGGAAGGGAGAGAGATAGAGAGTTAGAAATATCAATGAGAGAGAAACATCGATCAGCTGCCTCCTGCACATCTCCCACACAGAATAGATTATAGCAAAACACAGAAAAATAAATGACTTAAAAGTCAATACTAGAGAGCTTCACTATGCCACAGTGATATTCCACTGGAAATCTTTTTCTTAGATACCATTATTCTTGTATTGTATTACCATAAACTCTATTTTTTTTCTCAGTTCAAGAGTTCTCACTGAAAACTTGAAATTCTCACTAGAAAAATAACAACTTATGTTGCTTTATTGTGCAGAGCCATCTTTTCCTTCTAGGCCATCATGAGGGGATTTTACTTTTTTCAACCAAAGTATTGCCCTAAACAAGAATGTCATTCATTCCAATACCATTATTCTTGTATTGTATGACCATGAACTCTATTTTTTTCCTCAGTTCAAGAGTTCTCACTGAAAACTTGAAATTATCACTAGAAAAATAAAAACTTATGTTGCTTTATTGTGAAGAGCCATCTTTTCCTTCTAAGCCATCATGAGGGGATTTTACTTTTTTCAGCCAAAGTATTGCCCTAAACAAGAATGTCATTCATTCCAATGCTCCATTCATAATGAAGTGGCCCCAGAAGATTTAAAATTCCAGTTAAAAATATTACAATCATTTTGAATAATTAACATAGGCATATGTTTAAAAATTTTAAATGTACAAAAGAGCTTAAATATAAAATAAGCCTCCCTCCAAATCCTGTCTCTGAGTTTATTTACCCAGATGCAACTATAGTTACTATTTTAATGTATCTTTTCTAAGATATTTTATGTATATGCAAATATATTTAAAATCTTAATTTTATACATAAATATAGTTTACTATGCATCCTTCTCTATATCTTGCTATTTGTTTTTGTTTGTTAATCCTCACCCAAGGATATTTTCCCCATTGATTTTTAGAAAGATTGGAAGAGAGAGGGTAAGACAGAGAGAAATATCAATATGCAAGAGCTCCGATGAGGGCCTGGGCCTGGGAGAAGCCTGTAACCTAGGTATGTGCCCTTGACAGGATCAAACCCGGGACCCTTGATTTTTAGAGAGAAAGGGTGAGAGAGAGAGAGAGAGAGAAAGATTGATATGGAAGTAAAACATTGATTGGTTGCACCCTGACAGGGGTGGAACCAAACCTGAAACCTGGGCATGTGCCCTGACCGAGAATGGAACCAGTAACCTTTAAGTGCATGGGACGATGCTCAACCAACTGAGCCACACCAGGCAGGGCTGAATGTATAGTAATTTATCTAATGAGTTCTCTATTGATTATGTTATTTGTGATCTTTTACTATTGTTACAAAGAGTGCTTTACTGAATATCCCTGTATATATATCTTTGCCAGGTTATGTTGGGAGACAATTCTCCATGGGTCTCTCACATTTCTGCATGTCTTGTGAAGCAAAGGCATCAGTTTTTGTTTCAGATGATCTTTTCAAGGATATTTGTGTAGTAAGCAGCCTGGAGACAGAGAACAATAGTGTTTCCTTCTGGGGCAAATCCCAGGTTGCTTATTGTCCAGGAGAATAAAGGTAATATCTTCCTCTGGAGTGATGGCCAGGTAGTCTTACTGTCTATTGTAAAAGAATTGGATTCCCTTAGCTTAGGATTCATCTCCGGTAATACACATGTACATACTACTTGGCAGTCACTTTGTAGCCTCATGAGAACTAGGGTTTGGGGAATGAGTGGAAATGCTGATTCGATGGCAACTGTTATTAGTATGAGTAATAAACTGTCATTTGTCATTGACCCAAGATTTTGTGCTAGGCATCTAAGTAACTGTGTCAGGCTAACTTGTTAGCTTTCAAGGGAAAAATATCAGATCTGTTATTGATTTTGACAGTTTTGATGATGAAGATGGGATGCTGACAGAAATTTGGCCTTCTAGAATGGAAAAGGTGGCCTCATGGGCTAAATAACAGGATTTGATAGTAGACTATGGGATTGATAGAAACATGGAGGACGAAAATCGTTGAGCTTGGTTTATGGACATATCAGCTCAGGATGTAGGTGCAAGCCAAAAATGGCCTGCAGCTATTCTACAGACAGTTAGGAGTGGCCTAAAAGACAGTAAGTATGAGGCATAATCACCCAATGGCAAAACTTTGGGTGTTGAACCTGGTTGCCTACTTTGTGCTGAAGGAAAAGTGACTGGATGTTAAAATATTTGTTGACTCAAAGTGGTAAATGGCTTGGCTAGCTAATCAGGGCCCTGAAAGGAGAGAGATTGGAAGACTCGGACCAGGAAGTTTGGGGTAGGGATGTGAAGATGGACATGCAAAAGTGGAATGGAATGTGAAGATAGTTTTTATCACATGTTAACACCCACCAGGGAACATCCAAAATGGAAGAGGTATTAATGACTTGGCCAGTTGACATAATTGGCACATGACCAGGGTGGCCATGGGAGGAGAGATGAAGGATGCCATGGGACCTTCATTATGGACTCCCTCTTACCAAGACTGATGTAGCCTCTGCGACTGGCAAATGGTCAACCTGCCAGCAACAGAAACCAATGCTGAACCCTTGATTGCGATTATACCTGAGGTGGACCAACCGGCCTTTGGTGGTCAGTTTACTACATGGGACCCTTTCTATCATGGAAGGGCCAGAGGTTTGTTCTAATAGGAATAGACATGCATTCCAGGTATGGATTTGCCCTTTGCTCTTGCAGGACTTCAAGTAGCATTACTATTTGATGGTCCTAGGGTGCCTGGGTATTCCTATGAACATTTGTGTCCAATTTTTGTATAAATATAAAAATTTTTTTCCCATTGCACCAAGAGGGGCGAGATCTGGCAAGAGATTAAATAGTTGTGTCTTGCTTGAGGTTTGAAGACAACCCAATTTGATTAAAAATTTATCAGACATGAACAGCAAGTCAGAAGGACATGAGGTCTCCTGCCCATCTCCAAAGCTGTGCTTCACTTCTGCTAGCAGACCTTGGCCAGCCACATTCCCACCAACAATCACTTGATGTTTTGACTTGAGACAGAGACATTCATTCGTGCTTACGCCTGACCACTATGATTTGTCTGCTGTGGTTCCGAAATGATTAATGTCATTTACTCCACTGTGGAAAATCCCAGGAGACTCACAGATCAGAAGCCTGAAGAAAAGCATGTGGGAGGCCACTGACAATTTGTGCAAAAGGGAAAAATATTATTCCCAGCAGACAGTACCTCCCTGGGGCTGTGGACTCAGGCCACTTCTCAGAGCTCCAGCATTGTGGTGAAATGGGAACATGTCATGCACAAACATGAACCTGATTGGCAAAATTTGGAGGCCAAGGCATATTTTCCTATGCTGCCTCCATGTGCTGTGGGTGCTGTCTTTGCCAACCGAGATCCACATTTGCTCACATCCTAGCACGGTGTCTATCTAGCACAGTAGGTGTTTGATAGATAGTCACAGGAGGAAGTCTTTCGACAAATATTTATTGAGCCCCATATATGTTCTATATGCTGGGGATTTAGTAGTGAACAAAATGGACAAAAATGACTCATTCATTTTTGATGACCCCTGGTAAATGACCTCCCTGACACACTTTCTTCCTCTCTGGTATATTCCATAATCTTTCTGTATTTATATAAATTAATTTGGTTTTCTTTCCCTCAAGGAAAAAACAAACTAGAACCCCCTGTGGAGGCCATGCTTGTTCAGGTCAATAACCATATATTAAGAGTCTATCTTCTGACCTTTGCACTCATCTGTCAAAACTCCAACCTGGTTGAATCCAATGATCTACTTCCTTGGTACTTGAAGTGAATTACTGAATGTTGTTGGAGAAACTCACACCGTACACTGACTGACTTCACAATAAATCGCATACCTTAATTGAGAGCTAAGCTCCACATAGAAATTCTATTTTATGTCCTTATCAGGCTTCCCATTATCCAAGGTATTTACCCCACTCTTTCATTCTCTTTTGCTGATTCCTGCTCTTCTGACTTCCCCCCACAGATAATTATACGATGACTTTTAGGGACACATGATCCATTTTTATAATACATTAAGAAGAGTCTTGAAGAAACTAACACTTAATCCTTGTTTAATTCTGTTTTCCTCTGTCTTTTGCTTAGGGCTATAAAAGTATGCTATCTTCTTGATTTATATGTTTGAAGTTTTCTTTTTGTTTCCCCATTAGCTTTAAGGTTAACTTTTTAAAAATATATATATTTTATTGATTTTTTACAGAGAGGAAGAGAGAGGGATAGAGAGTTAGAAACATCAATGAGAGAGAAACATCAATCAGCTGCCTCCTGCACACCCCCTACTGGGGATGTGCCTGCAACCAAGGTACATGCCCTTGATCGGAATCGAACCCAGTACCTTTCAGTCCGTGACCCAACGCTCTATCCACTGAGCCAAACCGGTTAGGACTAAGGTTAACTTTTAATAACCCCTCAAAGACATTACTATTTTTCAACAATGACCTTTAAAAATAAATTAGAGCCTGGACAGTGTAGCTCAGTGGTTGGGCATCGAGCTATGAACCAGGAGATCATGGTTCGATTCCTGTTCAGGACAATGCCCAGGTGTGGGCTCGATTCCCCAGTAGGGGATCATTGATGTTTCTCTCTCTTTCCCTCTCCCTTCCTCTCTCTGAAATTAAAAAAAAAAAAATTAGAAACAAAATGATAAAATGCAGTGATCATGGATCTTGAGTTCTTTCAGACCTGTGCTTGAATTCTAGTTCTGCTGTGTAACCCTGGGCAAGATATTTAATGTCTCAGTTTCCCAAATTGTACAAATAATTACAATAATACTTGTATTACATGGTTATGAAAACTATACAAGCTAATGTTTATGAGTACATGTAAGTCTAGCGACTAATAAGAATGAAGGAAAAAAATAAAGGAAGGAAAAAAAAAGAAAGAAAATAAAGGAATAAAGGAAGAAATAAATAAAGAGCAAGCCTGTAGTGAAAAATTAATTACATGGGTGACAAATCAAACAGAGTGGGTGTGGGTGGGGGCAGGAAGAGAAGAGAAGAGAAGAGAAGAGAAGAGAAGAGAAGAGAAGAGAAGAGAAGAGAAGAGAAATCTGGGGTTCCAGTACTTCAGGGTGTTATATCAGGAATCTCAGTATGACTCACCTGCAAGGTCATCCTTCAGGGGCACATTAAATAAGGTTTTCCAGTTACTCTTTGACCTGCAGGATGATAAATCCTTCTGGAAAATCCAGCAAGAGGTTTGATATATGCCAGAGAAGGGAGGAAACCTTGTGTAAGGGTAGCATAGTAATGAGCAGGGACATCTTGGGCGTAGACCTCCTGGAAAAAGGAATATGAGCCCAGGCAAAGCCATGGGTATTTTGATAACCAAGAATACACTACAACTCAATCAGGAAAAAGTGTAACCCTGAGTTTCATGGAGACAAACATTTCTTAGAAGACAAAAATGGCAGCAGGATCTGAATAAAGATGCTGAAAGAGTTAATTAAAACACTGCCTCCCCTTAATGATCAATTTAAAGTAAGATATAAAGCAATAGAGTATAATCAGTATAATGTTTCTAAGGGAATCATTATATTGTCCTATTAAAACATTAATAGGAAGGTATGTTACCACTGACTTATTATATATATATTTAAATATTTATTGTTCAGATTATTACAGTTGTTCCTCTTTTCTCCCCCCATACTCCCTTCTGCCTGGTTCCCACCCCACCCCATGCCCTTACCCCCC